>NC_085869.1:32844845-32862345 GCF_034702125.1 Engraulis encrasicolus | reverse complement strand
GTGACAGTTTGAAGTTGAAATCTTTTCAACTTTCTATGACGCGGTTCGGCGACAAGCCGCGACAGCCAATGACTGTATAGAGCTCAGTGACCACAGCCAATGGGAATGCTTGAATGCTTTGCCTTCTGCCTGTACGGACATACTCTAGTCTCCTCAATCGCTCGTATCGCTTGCTGCTGCACTCTGTCGCTTGAATCGCATCGCGCCTGGTCTATTTGCGCGGTTACACCACGGCGGCATTACTGGCTTACTTTCTCACTTGCGCCCACTGCCCCTTATCCAGGCATCTTTGTAATTGTGCAAGGCTCCAGTTTGGGCAAAAATCGCACGACCCGATTCTGGTGTTGATTCCGGCCCGGGTCATTTGCCGATCCTTCCCCATCTCTCTCTCCCCACTCATTTCCCGTCTCTGTCGCACTATGATATCCTGAATAAAGTCATAACAGATCAAAAAAACTATCTTACAAAAAAGAAAAACCGCACCCGTTCATGCTAACCGTTTTGGGCAAATTCACACATGGGGCGGATTAAAAAAACACACACAAAGAAACAGGGGGAAAAATGCACACAAAACAAGACACACAAACACACCAAGGGAAAGGCGAAGGCACATGCAGAAAACAGAAAAATACTAAACACAGAATTGCGCAATGAGATCATGCACTCCATGTGAAACCGCATTCATGTGAAGGGAACAGGCATCGATGTGTTGCTCTGTGTTGTGTAGTGTTATGACGTGTATCCATGAGGACATGCTCCTACCGTCTCCATGTCAATAAGCATCACTACTGTGTGTGTGTGTGTATACACTCGCCTCCAAAAGAGTTGTCGCCTATCCATCTGTTTGGAATAACAGCTAATAACCTGACTTTCAATTAATCACTTGGCTTCAGAAGTCACTCATATGAAAGCTACAACCCTCCCGAATGAAAATGTATGTACAAAAATACATTTCATGCACCAAAGAAAGATTGACCCTTTATTGAACACAGACAGGGCAGATTTTCACAAGACAAAAGTTTTGTCGTCTATCAAACATAAAGTGAAAATGAGCAGATAAGTCACTTCAAAACACTTCAAATACGCAGATTGGGTGTCATACTTAATCACTGAATCACTCTCACCTCTCCAGAAAATCGACTTTGGCCTTAGGTGTATGTTTAGGGTCATTGTAATCATGGAAAGCAACACAATGAAAATCAATGGAGTTCAATGAGAGATGGTGACATATTCGCTATTCGTAGAGCAATACATGTTTAACTTCATGATTTAATCAATGATAAAAGCCCTCAAACACCTGCAGCATGCATGCAGCTCCTCATAAGAGCTGTACCTGTACCATGTTTCACTTTATGCACCATTTCTCTTTTTTCATATTCTTCATCTCCAACACCATATAGTTTTCATGCCATCAGTTCTAAAATGGTTGATCTTGGGATCTTGACTTCAGAGTATGAGTCCCATTAGCCTTCATTTTTGTCAGAATTAGGCCTGACATACTCTTGGTTGGCTTTTTTGAGACAGAACAGTGGGAGAGACTTCTTTGGTGTTAAAGGTGAAGAATTTGGAAAAAATACATGGTGCCTAAAGTCAAACATGGGAGGGATACAGCTCTTATGTGGAGCTGCATGCATGCTGCTGGTGTGTCAGGGCTTTTATCATTGATTACATCATGAAGTTAAAAATGTATTGCTCTACGAATAGCAAATATTTCACCATCTCTCATTGAACTCCATTGATTTTCATTGTGTTGCTTTCCATGATTACAATGACCCTAAACATATACCTAAGGCCAAAGTTGATTTTCTGGAGAGGTGTGAGTGAATCAGTGATTAAGTATGACACCCGATCTGCGTATTTTAAGTGTTTTGAAGTGACTTATCTGCTCATTTTCACATCATGTTCGATAGGCGACAAAACTTTTGTCTGGTCAAAATCTGCCCTGTCTGTGTTCATTAAAGGGTCAATCTTTCTTTGGTGCATGACATTTATTTTTGTACATACATTTTCATTCGGGAGGGTTGTAGCTTTCATATGAGTGACTTCTGAAGCCAAGTGATTAATTGAAAGTCAGGTTATTAGCTGTTATTCCAAACAGATGGGTAGGCGACAACTCTTTTGGAGGCGAGTGTATGTATGTGTGTGTGTGTGTGTGTGTGTGTGTGTGTGTGTGTGTGTGTGTGTGTATGTGTGTGTGTGTGTGTGCTTGTGTGTATGTATCCATGAGGATGTACGCTAACCTTCTCCATGTAAATAAGCCTTAATGTTCTGTGTGTGTGTGTGTGTGTGTGTGTGTGTGTGTGTGTGTGTGTGTGTGTGTGTGTGTGTGTGTGTGTGTGTGTGTGTGTGTGTGTGTGTGTGTGTGTGTGTGTGTGTGTGTGTGTGTGTGTGTGTGTGTGTGTGTGTGTGTGTGTGTGTGTGCGTGCGCGCGCGCGCGTCTTACCTTCTCCATGTCGATAAGCGTGACTGGGATGTTCCTCCCCACCATCACCATCACAGTCCTGCCGCACATATCTATGCCTGCACGCGCACACACACACACGCACGCACGCACGCGCGCACGCGACACAAACAGATACACACGGAAAACACAAACAGGCACACAGAAAAAGAGACGAGCACAGACAGACTTCAGACTTTTCAGAGCAACTTTCCAGGAGGACAGCGTAGTTTCTCAGACGTTTTAAGGCTTAGAAAGCAGCTTTATCTGGTAATTCAATCTCAATGATGAAAACTGGTTTGACCTCAAAACACTGGCACACGCTCACACAGCACTCTCTCTCACCATGTCAGACAAACACACACGCACGCAGCACATACGCACACCAAGAGAGTAGAAGTGGGTCTGACAGTTTAAAATAGCCTCTTATTCTGTCAGACACTCATACCCTTGAAGCACATCTCACACAGACAGGCACACACACACACACACACGGACGTCCTGCCCAGGCCTCACACCCTGTGCACACACGCACACACGCACAGACACAGACACAGACACAGACACAGACACAGACACAGACACAGACACAGACACAGACACAGACACAGACACAGACACACACACACACACACACACACACACACACACACACAGACAGAGTAGAAGTGTGTCAGTTTGTAACAGCCTCTCATTTCGTCAAACACTCAGATGCTTGCGGCACGCACGCACGCACACTTTCTTCCAGGCAAATGATGTGTAAAACTTCAGCAGGTACTAAATAAATCCGTCTTGGACCATGTATGCCCATGGCAACGGCAGGCCAGTCTGACTTGTAAGGGTCCACTTGGGGAGAGAAATCTGATTTTGCAGGGCGGAATGTCTGCAGATGTGTGATACGCTGCCAAGGAACCCTTTAACATTTTATTTCATTTGCAACCAGCGGTGCTGTGCCATCAGTACAAGTGGTTACAGTACAGCGGAGGCCTGCCCCCTGTTGGCCAAAGGTATGTATAGCAGTTTAGGAGGTGTGCAGTGCAGCTGCTGAGGCAGCCTCCACATCAACAGCTGAATAGGGTTACTAGTGTCTGTGACCAGAAATGAACTGTAAAGATGGAGGAGGCTCGTAGACACGGCTGTGTGTGTGTGTGTGTGTGTGTGTGTGTGTGTGTGTGTGTGTGTGTGTGTGTGTGTGTGTGTGTGTGTGTGTGTGTCTGTGTGTCTGTGTGTCTGTATGTCTGTGTGTCTGTGTGTCTGTGTGTCTGTGTGTCTCTGTGTCTGTGTGTGTGTGTGTGTGTGTGTGTCTGTGTGTGTGTGTCTGTGTGTGTCTGTGTGTGTCTGTGTGTGTCTGTGTGTGTCTGTGTGTGTGTGTGTGTGTGTGTGGTGTTGTTGCGGATCATTCAGGAAGAGGTGAGGGTGAGGGGTCACAGCACAACTTACTGGTCACAACAAGGCAGGACAGCTGCAAAAGTGGCTAGCAAAACTAGAGTAAACCTTGTCCTCGAAACACATCTGATAGACACTCGTGCGCGTGCGAGCACACACACACGCACACACGCGTAAACGCAAATACATACACACTTTCAAACAAAACTGGAGTAACCCTTCTCATCAAAATACATCACACGCACACACACACGCAGTCAACAAAACTGGAGTAACTCGGAAGAGGTGAGGGGTCACAGCACAACTTACTGGACATAACAAGGCAGGACAGCTGAAAAAGTGGCTAGCAGTAACCCTTGTCCTAATAACACATCCGACAGACACATAGTGTTTGTGCATGTGTGTGTGTGTGCATGTGTGTGTCATATTGGCTGTGCATGCATATGTGAGATGAATCTAATGCTTTTTGAGGATAAGAGCTACTCAAGTTTTGTGTCGTTAGAGGCTGTATGAGTGAGTGAGTGAGTGAGTGAGTGAGTGAGTGAGTGAGTGAGTGAGTGAGTGAGTGAGTGAGTGAGTGAGTGAGTGAGTGAGTGAGTGAGTGAGTGAGTGAGTGAGTGAGTGAGTGAGTGAGTGAGTGAGTAATATTGACTTAGCCGCTAAGCCTTAGCGTGCATGTATGAGATGTGTGATGTATTTTGAGGATAAGGGTTACTGCAGGTTTGTTTTGCAAGAGGGTGTGTGTGTGTGTGTGTGTGTGTGTGTGTGTGTGTGTGTGTGTGTGTGCGTGTGTGTGTGTCTCAGAGCAGCACCCACCTGTCTGGTATAAGGCTTTAAGTGCAGCAATATCTGACAAGTCCTCTGCTCGCGCTCGGCATAACCAGCGATTATAACTGGAGATGGAGAGAGAGAGAGAGAGAGAGAGAGAGAGAGAGAGAGAGAGAGAGAGAGAGAGAGAGAGAGAGAGAGAGAGAGACAGAGAGAGAGAGAGAGAGAGAGAGAGAGAGAGGAGGGGGGGGCAGACAGCAGTGATACAGATATTAATATGCAATTTCCATCTACTGTGAAGTGCTTCAAATATGGGTATGCTAAATGTAATTAAAAAGGAATAACCACCAAATACCAAGGCTGAGAACGTGAGTGACTGGGAGAAGAAAGACAGAAAGAAAAGAAAAGAAAGAAAGAAAGAAAGAAAGAAAAAAAAAAAAGAAAGAAAGAAAGAACATGAGAGCAGAGAAATGAGAGAGTGTGAGTGACTAAGAAAGAAGAAAGAAGGAAAGAAAGAGAGAAAGAATGTAAAAAGAAGGAAAGATAGAACAAACACGAGAGCAGAGAAATGAGAGAGAGAGAGAGACAGAAATGTGAAGAAATAGAAGAGAATTCGTCTAAAAACGCTTTCACACCCGACCTCATTCAATTTAAGAGCACTTCACAGCCCCAATGGAGCATGTGATATTCTGATTTAATATTCTGCCCTGGCACCATGTAGGCCGGGAATAAAATAGGGGGACTGTAGACCAGAATAAAAGCATAAAACATAGATGAGGGGACATGATCAGTGGCAACGTAATACTCTTTTCATTACCCAAATGTCATGCAGCTACAACATATTAATTTTCAGTGAGCCTCCGTAATAGGCATTGTGTCATACCTAGTTTTTCGTTCAGGGTCACTTGCTTGCTCGGCCTGTCTGTGTGCATGTGTGTGTGTGCATGTGTGTGTGTGCGTGTGCGTGCGCGTGCGCGTGTGCGTGCGCATGTGCGTGTGCGTGCGCGTGTGCACTTGTCTTATTCTCTTCTCTCTCTGTGTGCGTGTGTGCGTGTGCGTGTGTGTTTGTGTGTGTCTACTCGTCTCATTCTCTCCTCTAGCTCTCCCTGGTCCACTTTTTCAGAGTGTATTATTGAATCGACTGATTTTATTTGAAATGTGTGAAAAATGTCAAGAGAAAATGGGTGTGTGGGAGTCCATGAAATGTGTGAGTTGGAGATGCTGCCAGCAGAACTACAGGAGAGGGTGACAGAGGAGCATGTTGGAGAGCCATCGAGAGAGCTGGCGTGTGTGTGTGTGTGTGTGTGTGTGTGTGTGTGTGTGTGTGTGTGTGTGTGTGTGTGTGTGTGTGTGTGTGTGTGTGTGTGTGAATAATGATTTGTCCATTTGTGTTTAGCGGTGTAGGTGGTTACTTTCTCTGGTGCTGCTTCTGCACGGCGGCCTCGGACATCTGTCCCTGCAGGATGAGTTTGCGCTGTTTGTCCACGTCCCCCTCCATACGGGCAAAGGCGTGCGTGCCCACCAGGCCCAGGTCCAGCTCCAGGCTGTCATCCTCCGCATCATCTACATGGGGAAACACACACACGATTTCCTTTAAGTTGCTCTCTGAACACACAGACACACAATTCACACACACAATATCACACAATTGCAAGAACCATTTTCCCCCTAAATTTCTCTTTGAGCACACACACAATTAATGTTTTATTCTAGTCCTTCATCTTTTCAACAAGGCAACAAACAGAAATATTTTTCCTTTCACGTGCGCGCACGCACACACACACATACACAACAAGTGTGTCACCACTGCATCCTCACCCAACAACATAAGAAACCATTGAAAGACAAATTTTTTTTGTTCCATTTTCCCTTTGAATACGCAGGTTCACACACAGATACACAGATAGCATAACTTAATTTAATTTTACATTGGAAACACTAACGAACAGCGCTTGAGTCCAGACTTGTTCATCTCTTGAGGAAAAAGTGGACAAGCCAGCTGATATAACACATTAGTCAGTCATGGCATTCATCAATTTGTCACCTCCACGCACACGCACACGCACACACGTGCACAGACACACACACACACCATCATCCACTTCCAAAGTAATGAGTGTGTGTAACTCACCAAACTATAGTACTGCAAATCACATCTGGCTTCTAAAAATAATCAACATTCTCCTCCACAGAAGTGTGTGTGTGTGTGTGTGTATTTATGCTCCATCTACCTCCAATGAAATAACACTGGACTCCATGGGGTGGATTTATAGACTGATGATTTTTTGTTAAAAAAATCATGATGTTCTCGAGAAAAGGGAAGACAGAGTTTCTTGGGAAAACGGTAAGGTTGCCAGGTGTGCTGGTCTCCTGAGTGGTCTCATTCACAGCAGCTAGACTTTCCTGCAGAAGACAGGGTTCCAAGTAATCATAAAAGTCAAAGTTCTTCTTTAAAATACTAATAAATATAATTAAGTGTTTTTATAAAACACTTAGAGCCTAGGGCAAAAGAGTCTTGCACCGTCTTCACTAGGCCACAAGCATAAGGAGGGGCAGGAGTCGGGATGATGAAATTCAATTTGCGCTACTCTGTGTGTGCATGTCACTCTGTGTGCATCTGTGCATGGGTGAGCATGCTTGTGCGTTTAGCTTAGTGCAGCCTTTGTACATCCCATAGTAATGAGTACTACGACTAGTGTTGCACCGATACCATTTACAGATGCTCATATGACACTTGAACACAGCCTTGATCTTAGTTATTTTATATCAGAGGTATTTAAAAAGTATAAAAAGTTCTACTGGATTCACTTTAGAGTATTAGTCTTTTTCCCGTTTCACAAAGGTAGGCAGCAGCCTGACAAAGCCATGATAGCAATGATGTTATATCCAAGTAGTAGCCTATGCAGCTCTTCATATTTATACTACATATACATTTCAAACAGAGTAGCATCGGTACGGTATTGGTATCGGCCGATACGGCACAGTCGGATATCGGGTATTGGTATTGGGGCCAAAAATGGTATCGGTGCAACTCTAACTATGACATCAAAGAGGACAATTGAGAACCTACAGGTATGCACACTGTATACCTGTGGTCTTAAGATGATCAGAGGGTTGCAGGTTTGCATCCTTACCCTTACACCTCCATCCATGGCTGAAGTGCCCATGAGTAAGGCACCTAACCCCTCTACTACTTTTAGCAGTAAAATTGTCTCACACCTTGACTTTTTTGCTTTCTCTCACAAAACCCAATTCATATCAAATGCATTTTGTTCTTGCTTGACTACTCCATTTGGCTCTTGATTGAAGCCATGCCTTTCCGGTATCACACAGACACATGTGCACACGCGTGCATGCGCACGCACGCACGCACGCACGCACGCACGCACGCACGCACGCACGCACGCACGCACGCACGCACGCACGCACGCACGCACGCACGCACGCACGCACGCACGCACGCACGCACGCACGCACGCACGCACGCACGCACGCACGCACGCACGCACGCACGCACGCACGCACGCACGCACGCACGCACGCACGCACGCACGCACGCACGCACGCACGCACGCACGCACGCACGCACGCACGCACGCACGCACGCACGCACGCACGCACGCACGCACGCAATGCATGCACGCACGCACGCACACACGCACGCACGCACGCACGCACGCACGCACGCACGCACGCAACGCACGCACGCACGCACGCATGCACGCACGCACGCACGCACGCACGCACGCACGCACGCACGCACGCACGCACGCACGCACGCACGCACGCACGCACGCACGCACGCGCACGCACGCACGCACGCACGCACGCACGCACGCACGCACGCACGCACGCACGCACGCACGCACGCAACGCACACAACGCACGCACGCACGCACGCACGCACGCACGGCACGCACGCACGGCACGCACGGCACGCACGCACGCACGCACGCACGCACGCACGCACGCACGCACGCACGCACACACACACGCACGCACGCAACGCACGCACGCACGCACGCACGCACGCACGCACGCACGCACGCACGCACGCACGCACGCACGCACCACACACACACACACACACACACACACACACACACACACACACACACACACACACACACACACACACACACACACACCACACACACACACACACACACACACACACACCACACACACACACACACACACACACACACACACACAGAGATTCACACACGCGCACACACACACACACGCACACGCACACAATACTTGATCCGTCTGCAGTGTCGCAGATGCCGCCGGGATTCTAAGGAGCAGAGCGATGTTCTGGCACACAACAACAGCAGAATGAAAAGCAGAAATAGAGGAAAGCCAGGCAAGAACAAGGCGGTAAACAGAATACCTCCAAAAAGCAATTCGGTCACCAAGTCCTCCAGATCAAAAAGAAAGACGGTGCACACAACAATAAACAAAACAGCAAACAGTCAATCAAAAAAGGAAAAACAGACGCTGGGAATGAGGATACATCAAAAGGCAACAAGAAAAAAAAATCCACCACCATACACACCACTAAGTCAAACAATACAGTACATCAGCAACTGGAAACTGACACACGGCCTTGCTCCCTTGTCTCTCCATCTGGTGTGTGTGTGTTTCCATGGCAACAGAGGTCACATCAGGACCACAGCTGGATCCTATACTACATCTATTCAGCAAGCTTTCATTCTGTTTGCCCTCCAGCACAGCATCCATTCCTCTAGGGCTAGGTTGCCATCACCACCAGTTCCATCGTGGATGTGGGTGTAGTGGCATCGTTGGCATCTGACCAGGCCTGTGTAGTACTGTTCCAAGCCGATACTGTGCACAACAGTCAGGCAGTACAAGCAAATGTATTATATTCACAAGGTCTAAACACCCACTTGCTCCTTAGGTCTAGGGTAGCCATCGTCAAAAGGATCAAAAGGATTTGATGGATCCATGTAGCTCAATGGGCCCAGACAACTGCTATAAAACGAGATTTAAATGGAGCTTCCTTCTAGAGTTCTTGGGGGGTGGGGGGTGAGGATGACGGACTGTATTTGTTTGGCTAGGGCTTCTCGGCCAGGGTCTGTTTGTTTGGAGTTGGCCCCCCCATCCCCACACAGCCCACTCCACGACCCCACAGGGCCCAACACGCGCACACTGCATGGACAACTGCCCATTGTGCCTGGGGTCGCGCTAAGCTACAGTGGTGCTGTGAGAGAGGGTGACCACCACTACAAACATAAACAGACGCAGACACAGACACACACACACATGTTAGTATTAGCAATAGATTCAGAACACATGACAGCTCCAGTATTGATAGTGTGTGCCCAAACTATTCTGCCAGTGCCATGTTTAGAAGATGGGTTTAAGTGGAACGACATTGCGTGTGACCTTCATGGGTCTGTACTCTCCGACACACTTCATCTCCGTCATCGAAGCTCCAACTATCTCAAACAGCCAAACTCAACTTAAGTGCCACATGTTAGAAGAAGCAACGCTAATGCACAATGCACACATACGTCCCTACTATGTAAACACTATAGACATGAACAGCATAACAAATTGAAACACTTGTATGGAAGCACACCCTCA
Source organism: Engraulis encrasicolus (assembly GCF_034702125.1). NCBI lineage: Eukaryota > Metazoa > Chordata > Actinopteri > Clupeiformes > Engraulidae > Engraulis > Engraulis encrasicolus. Next base: position 32,852,138 of record NC_085869.1, on the reverse strand, counting down.
AACATGCCCATACAAAAACACAAGCGCCCCTCTTGCACAGACACAGACACAGACACAGACACACACACACAGACACACACACACACGAGATTGACACACTTCCTTTCTCCACCACTTCTGCTTTGTAGGCCTGAGGTGTAATCTGTTGTGGGGACATGAGGCCAGCCATGTGCTACTGTTCACTACTACACTGAGTCACTTATTCATCTCTATTCTCAAAACCACCAGACTGGACAGCCAAGTACTCAGCAGGAGGTCATTGGCCTCCTTTACATGGGACATTTCATTCCGAATTAAATCAATTGAATTCTTTTAAAAAATATATATATTTTTAGGGGCTTTATGCCGTTATTTGATAGGACAGTCTGAGATGGTGACAGGAAGAGAGTGGGACCGAGGATCGGGAAATGACCCCGGCCGGACTCCAACCGGGGTGAGGTCCCCGTGGGCATGCAAGCCCAAATGTGGGTGGCTTAACGCGCTGCGCCACAGCGCCCCCCAAATCAATTTAATTCTGAGTAAAACTCAATTGCTCTTTGAAAACATCTAGTAAACACTTCTCAATTCGGAATTAGATAAAAGTGCAATGTAAATGACGTTCTCAATTGCTAATTGGGAATTAAAGCCATCACATAAACATAGCCAATATGCCGAATATGAGCACTGTTTTGGCATTGATGAATTGAGAGGTATGTTGGCCCACTGAGAAATGCCCTGTACACCAGATTACCAGTTCATGCCTGTTGGCGAGCAAAGCACACACTAGGAGGACTAAGGGTATGTTACGATACACTCATGGACAGTATGCCGAAAATGAGTACAGCCGATTAAGTTACGGATAAGGCACGCGCGCACACACGCTCGCGCACACACACACACGCACACACGCACGCACACACACAACTTAACATCTTTCAGCACACCTCAGCTCTAAATCTAGACTACATTAAACTCAACCTTACGTATGCCTCAACACGGTCTTGAGAGTGTCTGTAGCATTTGAATATTAGCCACCTTTCAGCACGCTTTGCTTCTAGAGGATTCCATGGATGTGGAAAGTTCCCCTCGAATCACTAACGACAGATTAAGCGATTTGGCAACACAGACTTAAACCCAAAGCTGCTGTAGAAAGAACTAGGAATCCCCCACCAGCAGCACTTCATAGGAGGTCTAGCCTTGTAATATGTAAGCTTGAGTCCAAAATAACATTAGGGAGGGGTATAGCAAAAAGTCAAAGTGTACTTAATAGTCAAAAATCTATGTAGCCACGGTTAGCACAGAAGAATGAAATTGCACAACGTTTTCTCCATCAACCTCTAAGGACATAACACTGGTCTCCGTGAAGGTGGATTTCTGCACCGATGATTTTTTGTGTGTAAAACACCAAGATATTTTCAAGAAATGGGAAGACAGATTTTCCTGGGAAAAACTGTAAGGTTGCCAGGTGTGCTGGTCTCCTGAGTGGTCTCATTCACAGAAGTTAGACTTCCCAGCAGAAGTCAGGGTTCCAAGTAATCATAAAAGTCAAAGATATTTATTTAAAACAGTAGCCAAAGGCAAAAGGATGTGTGTGTGTGCGTGTGTGTGTGTGTGTGTGTGTGTGTGTGTGTGTGTGTGTGTGTGTGTGTGCGTGGCTCAAATTCATTATCCCAACTCCCGTTCTCGAACCCGTGTTTATGGCCTTGCAAATCGCTGATGCCGTGCCTCCATGACGAAAAAAAATTAAGTTTACCCGCTGTCAGCCTAGCCACAATAACTTTGGTGGACTTCCCCATCCAACATTCCAATTGCAAATGAGAAAATGGCCTTTGAATTGCGCTTTTTCAAGATATTGAATTCAACTTCTTCCGCCACTGACGTCTTGTGACGTCATCCCGAGGCCACAAACACAAGGGAAGACAGGAGTTAGGATAATGGGAAGAGCCCTAATGTGGTGCTGTGAGACTCACCCTCCAGGCTGCCTGGCTTCTCTGCGATACGTATCTGCCTCTCGGGGACCACCGGCTCCCCCTCGGAGTTGCCGATGTCGGCGGGGAGCAGGGGGAGGCTGGAGCGCTCCTCAGTCAGGGACCGCGGGTAGTACAGGGGCAGCAGCTTCCTGTACGTAGGCTGGAGACAACACACGCGGACAACACACGCATGCACAAATTAGCCAATGGTACCTAAGCCAACACCATTACATGTCCTCACAAAAAAAACTGTATGTATAAAACTTTGCATCCAAACATACATTTCCCAGCACCCTAAGCCTAGCCCACTGTGCTCACGCACACGCACACATGCACGCACAGTACAAGCCACGTGTTCACACTGCAGTCATACAAGTGGGGATTTCACTTTCATTTATTGTGTGTAGTGTTTGAATGTAAAGAGGTCTACAAGAGGTCAGAGGGGAGTCTAGCTCCAGACAGGGTCTGCACACCCTCTTCAGCAAACATGTTGCACGTCTGCTAAAAGTATGCAGGGCACGAGTACACATCCTTCATTAACAAGAGGAAGAATAAATCAAAACACACACAGGCTGATGTTGATATTACGATGATAGATGCTTGATTAAAGACAAGAGAACATAGATCTGTGGAGCAGACCCATTACACTCATAAGTAAACATTTTCTATTGTTTTGCTTCATGCATATTTGCGGCTTTGTGAGGTGGTTTATGAAACTGAAATCTGTTTTCAGAAATGGCAGCATCTTGTCATTTTCAGGGTTTATTAGGGTGGAGTATCCACTTGAGACCCGAGTCAGACTGGAATTCTTTAAAAAAAAAAAAATTCCATAGAATTTCCTCAGAACTACTCATTCTCCCCATGCTGTGTAGTCTGATTACTCAATAATCCTACAGATGGGGTTCATGCATACAAAAGCTGTACCAGAGAAAGGGGTGAACAGCACAGTGTGTCCTATTCAAACCCATTTTTTGTATTAGTCATTAATACCATGTTAAGACGAATGAGTACAGTGCTGCATCTGGGACCTTTGGCAGACCCCCTTCGCTAGGCTACAGAGCGGTCTCAAGCAATTAACATGTCTGCTAACTGCCTTAAAGGGTGAAGGAACGCGCACAAGCGACCCGAGAAAAACCCAATCGTGCAACGCAAGAAAAGCCAATAAATTCCAGCTAATCTCAGGTCAGTCAGTCTGTGAATGTAACACAAGACAGCCGTCTGAGCTATTAAGGCCCAGAGAAAACATGTGGGAAGACACGGAGCACAGTGACCGCAGACGATGTGTGTGGTATTTAGAGAGAGAGAGACAGGGGAGCATTTGAGACCGGTGCGTGAAAGATCTGAGAAATGTTGCTGCTCTACAGAACCTGGGTTTACATTCATCATGTGCTCTTAAGAACAGATCTGTGCCTAAAGCGTGCGTGCGATCATTCCTGCAGAAAATGTGGCATTTATGAACATGTGCTTGAATGTAGAAATGTGGCTAAAAATATGACCATCTCAGACCATGTGTGCGAGTGGAGGAAACACAAAATGACAAATAATATTGATCATGCAGCTTCATATGTATTGCAATGGAGAGAGAGTGTGTGTGTGTGTGTGTGTGTGTTATCTGGCAGTGTTAACGTCTGTATGTGTTTGCTTAATTTACTTACTTTGAAGTATTGTCCCATTGAGCTGGGAGAGCAGGATGGGAGGGGAGTGCTGGTGGGAGGTACACGTACACACAAGCAAGCATGCACACACGCTCCTAAACACACACAAAACAAAACCCACCTCCTCAGCTTCTGAGACAGCAAACACCACCATCTCGATGCTTTGGCCGTGATTTTCCAAAAACCTTCGTACTGTCCCTGTGGGAAACGTGTATGAAAGTATGAGTATACACACACACACATGCGCACACAAACACAAAAATGTCAAATCCAAACATGACAGTACACAGACATCTTTCTGTTATCATTCCAAGTGGCTGGCTAACATTTGGATTTGTTTGGATTTTTTTTTTCATTCATTCTTTTTTGGCATTCATTTTTATTAATATGCATTCCCACCCCAAAATAGCACAGCCATGACAGCCGCATGATAAAACATCCATTTTGTTTTGGGAAGAATATTTCAGCAACAACCACTAATCAGAGCTCTGGCATTACAATCAAGGGAAACCTTTTTAAAACGATACTCTCCTTCTTCCTTCTAATAATACCTGTGGCTCTTTTGGGAACTGTATCTGGTTCTTACTTATCTAGGGTTGCCAACCATCCCTTGACGTACGGAATCATCCTATATTTAAAGATAAAAGTACAGGTTCCATATTGAGTTGAAACAGGACATGGTAGTCGAGTACATCTATGGCCAAAATGCACCAAACCCCAAAAAAATTGATACAAAAGGTTTTTCAACTGAGTTCAATACATCCAGCTGTCCTTACTAACATACTAAAAATCTAGGAAAATCTAACTTCAGGAAAGATGTCATTTTCAAGTTCAAAGTTTTTTCAAATAAAGGTTATTACATGATAATTACATTGGCATGAATTAACATGTTTTCAGGATCTGTTTGGTTGGAGTGCTGTTAGGGTGGATAAAGACACTACTGCTATGGTAATATCCATGTGCTGTTTGTCAGGGCACATCATCAGTGATGAATCATGGCGTCACTGGGTGTTTTGGGTCTTTCAGCAGCTGAACTGAATAGACAGGAGCCACTACATGTGTAAGTAGAGGGCAAGGTGAAACGTTACTTACTAGAGACAATGTCCTGAAAGGAACATGGGGCTTTAGCATAGCTTTCAGGTACCAGAGTAGGGCCTGTTGAAGCTTTATATGCAAGGGTCAGAGCCTTGTATTCAATTAGGGCATGAAAAAGAGGAGTGGCATGCAGTAACATTTGCAAAGAGCTTATTGCACAAGCTGGAAGACCAGTCAGGAGGGAGTTGCAGTAGTTCAGGTCAGATGGACAATATCAGAAGTTGAGTCATTCAGGTCAGATACAGTCTGATTTTATGTATATTTAACAGTGAGAAGCGACATGACTGGGAAACTGAGGCTATGTGGTCAGAGAATGATAGATGGTCATCAACAATGACAGATTTATTGTGGCCTTATTTGAGGCAACAGTAGCAGAATCCATATTGAGTTTGATATCATGCCAACCTAAATCTTTGTCTGGGATCACCAGCAGTGCAGTTTGAGCGAGGCTCAACTGAAGGTGGCATTCCTTCATACTTGTGGATAGTTCAGAGAGGCAAGCGGAAATGTGTGTGTAGACAGTGGAGTCATCTGGCACAAAGTACAGATATACAGGTAACTTCACCGGTGTAACAGTAGTATGAGAAGCTGTAAGAACAGATAACATGGCCCAGTGATGTGTACATGGCAAATAGGAGTCCCAGCACCAGCCCTTAGAACACCTCTGTGGAGAGGCTATGATTTGAGGACAGCTGACCTTGCCCTTGATACATGCTAAGAATGATAGCATCAGACTGAAAGAATGTCTGGAAGAACTTGAGAAACATAAAACTCAATTATTTACATCTAAGAGAGATGTTAAATAATCAGGTTTTGAAAAAAAATATGCTAGCTGGTGTGTCTGCACAAAGATGTTTAGATTTACTACAAAACAAAAATAAATGTCCATAATCTCTTCTGAAGATATCTTCTGGCTTACTAGAAACAAAATAAAAGAGTTATTTTGAGCTTGGCTTTTTCAGATTTTGAGTTTTTGCATTTTGAAATTTAATGCATATTTAATTAGATATAGTCCAATTACCATATTAAAACATAACATTTCAGAAAACTTGCAATACATTTTTTTCTCACAAATATGTGAGTAATCACCGGATTAAGTTTCATGGTGATATCGGCAAGCTACATTTTTTGGCCTATTCACCTGGAGTGTCTCTCGACCCATACAATAAGCCTATGGCAGCCATGTTGAAAATAACTCATTTCCCAAAGTCAGATTTTACTAGATTTTTAGTATGTCATTTAGCAGGTCCAATAGTAATAGAATCCATAAAAAAACCTTTTGTATCAATTTTTTTGGGGTTAAACCCTAAATGTACTCGCCTATGGGAGGTTAAAATTCGTTAAAATGCAGGAAATTAAATCTAAGAAACACAACATTTTCAGGGGGAGGACCCCCAGACACTTGCCATAATGAAGTCGACAGTTGGCAACCCCATACTTACCTGTTATCAATAAAACTAATAACTTGACAGTACACTCTAAAATTGTTGGGTTCAATTGCAATACATGCTTTTAATTGTATTCAGTGTTTTTAAAATGGTATGGCTCTCGTGATATATATATATATTTTTTAATTGGCATTTATAGAGCCATAAACACCAATTAAAAAACAAAAAAAAACAAAAAGGTTCCTGACCCCTGCCTCAGAGCATTTCCTTATCTGCAGGACAGGGGTAATCATTCCACTGCCAGCTCAATTATTTTGTGTCTGGTAAGAATCCAGTAGGGCCTTCTGATCCTCAAGCCAATTATGGTAGAAGCCCCCTTCCCAAAAAAGGGCCTATTCAACCTTCTTAACATCGCCGAGCTCTGCTCTGGCGTTTGGCCTTCTTTAAAGAAGAATGTTCAACTGAAAATGACTCATCAGTGTTGTGTCAGGTGGCGCTCATTTTCATAACTCTATGGTAGACAGAGTGCACTCATAGTCCTTCGTGTGTGTGTGTGTGTGTGTGTCTGTGTGTGTGTGTCTGTATGTGTGTGTCTGTGTGTGTGTGTCTGTGTGTGTGTGTCTGTGTGTCTGTGTGTGTGTGTGTGTGTGTGTCTCTGTGTGTGTCTCTCTGTGTGTGTGTCTCTGTGTGTGTGTCTCTGTGTGTGTGTCTCTGTGTGTGTGTCTCTGTGTGTGTGTCTCTGTGTGTGTGTCTCTGTGTGTGTGTGTCTGTGTGTGTGTGTGTGTGTGTGTGTGTCTGTGTGTGTGTGTCTGTGTCTGTGTGTGTCTGTGTCTGTGTGTGTCTGTGTCTGTGTGTGTCTGTGTCTGTGTGTGTCTGTGTCTGTGTGTGTCTCTGTGTGTGTGTCTCTGTGTGTGTGTCTCTGTGTGTGTGTCTCTGTGTGTGTGTCTCTGTGTGTGTGTCTCTGTGTGTGTGTGTCTCTGTGTGTGTGTGTCTCTGTGTGTGTGTGTCTCTGTGTGTGTGTGTCTCTGTGTGTGTGTCTGTGTGTGTGTGTGTCTGTGTGTCTGTCTGTGTGTGTGTCTGTCTGTGTGTGTGTCTGTCTGTGTGTGTCTGTCTGTGTGTGTCTGTCTGTGTGTCTGTCTGTGTGTCTGTCTGTGTGTCTGTCTGTGTGTCTGTCTGTGTGTCTGTCTGTGTGTCTGTCTGTGTGTC
>NC_085869.1:32812345-32839845 GCF_034702125.1 Engraulis encrasicolus | reverse complement strand
AGTTGTTCTTTTTGCCTAATGTTCCTGTAGCACCAAGTACGCTGCCATTCTGGGTGCTCAATCCAAGTATGCATAACCATAATGTTCCTGCTGCAGCTGTCAAAGTGTCCCTAACCCCCAGGTCCTTCTGAGTAGTAAAGTAGTAGGGGTAGTTCTTACTTGGCGAGCTGCAGGATGTTTCTGTAGCAGCTGTACAGGGAGCTCTCGGCGGCCGTGCGGTACTTGGCCTTGAACTTGGGCCCCACCGTGTGGATGATGAAGCGCGCCGCCAGGTTAAAGCCCTCCGTCATCTTCACCTCACCCGTCCGACATCCTGACAGATACAGCACATGGATAAAAATTATAATAACGTGCACACGCGCACGCACGCACGCACACAGGCACGGAGACCGACAGTGAACTACATACACAAGTTCACAAACACAAACATAACTCAACTGCTCATTCATCTTAACCTGTAGACAAAATGCATGCATGCACACATTAAAATCACACATGCTTATAGAACATACTGATATATGTACAGTCTGCGGACGGACGGACGGACGCACACATACACGCGCACACACACACACACGTCGGCATATCGTCATGAGTCAAGGAGAAAATCATTTCACTGATGTGCTGATTGGTTGTATCACTGGCAACTGAAGGGTTGCCTGGTTGGCGATTTCCACCAAGACAGTGTGTTGCTAAGTGACAATAGCAAAGTGCCCAGATAACCCACTGCAAGAACTACACTCCTGCCGTTACCCCCTTCCAACATCCTGGAACACAATGCATGTACACACACATTACACACTGTAGATGCACACACATAGATACGCAAACACACACAACACAAATGCACAGTCATAGCAGGGAAAAAATGTCAATAGAGGAAGTGAAAGTGAGCATGTGATATGCACAGAGCTCAGTATGCCCACACTCAATATACAGCCATGTAGCCGAGTGTCATACACACGTGCAGATACTCACTCAAGCAAAAGTGTGCAATACATACAGTCAGTCTTTCTCTCTTCTCCTTACGCACACACACACACACACACACACACACACGCGCGCACGCGCGCACGCGCGCACGCACACACACACACGCGCGCACGCACGCACACTTTTCCTTCCTCCATTACATAACACAACACACACTCAGGTACAAGATAAGCACAGCAGACAGACAACCACAGATAACCACATGACATATAGTACGGTATCTCCAACCCTCCTCCTTTACCTCTGTACAGCTCCCAGCTGACAGAAAAGGACATCCAAAGGTTCACCTGTGTCATGTGTGGTGTGTGTGTGTGTGTGTGTGTGTGTGTGTGTGTGTGTGTGTGTGACAGGTGTACAGAAAACATACACACACAAAAAACCCACAAAAGAGGTAGGGCCTTCCAAGAGACACTACAGTACACACTGTACATGGACACACAGAAAACGAGAGGACGAGGAAATGCAGCTGTAAAAACAGGACAGGAGATGCAAGGCTCAAGCAGAGACACAACAGCGTCTGGTAGTGATAGGTGAGGAGGTTGGATATCGTGCTGCAGAGCAGCCTCTGGCAACCCGTGATGATGATGGTACAACAGTAGAGCTGCATGAAAACACTATATCTGGCAACCTGTGTGTGTGCCTGTGTCCATTTGTGTATGCGTTCATGAGTGGCGCCCACTGCAACAGTACCTTTGAGTTTCATCAGCTCGTCCCTCAGGTCTGGCCCGGCGTGTATGTGGATGCTGTCTGAGATGGGGTTCTTGTCCGTTAGTGTCTCGTTGGTAGTGTTGACTATAGCTGTACAGTTCAGCAGCGATACGTCCCCAGTACTGCGGGAAGAGAAAGAGTGGTATATAACATTAGAAATGAAAGATCTGCTTCCACTGTCATTTCATTAACATTGCTATGTTCACCAATGCATAAAAAAAAACCTCAGCACACTTACAAGACAACACAAAACTGTACAAACAGAGGTGCAAACTACATCTGTAGCTGTAATCGCATGCCTATTCTGATTCTCTCAGATGTCATCATAATGTCAGTAAAATTGTATTACTTAAGTTATTTAAGGACTTTGCTTATGCCCTGCAAATACAGTACGTACAGAGGTCGGCAGGTCTCACTTATCCTGTGAAAAAAGGGCTTTATTAGTCACACGCACGCAAGCACGCACGCACACGCACACGCACACGCGCACACGCACACACACAATAGTGACCTAATAAAAGGTGTTGAGAAAAGTGTGTCATGAGCAGTCTAACCTAATGGGTTCTGAGCAGTTCCTTGAGCTTGAGCAGAATACGGTTTCAGTGCAGTGTTATACAATATGCGTTTCAACCACAGGTTTCAACAGGGATGCACAACGCAAGAATTTACACTGTGGGAAATGTACAACAGCCAAAAAGAAAGCATGAGGAGTTCAGAAAATAAAAATCCTTCCAACAGCGGCAGAGGTGTCAAAAGTAAAAGTAAATTCTTGTGCAAAATTCAAGTACCACACTAGCACATGATATTACATAGCTGTTACACCATTTACTCCATTGTACCTAATGAGGTACATTGTAGGGGTGGTACGGTTCACAAATGTCACGGTTCGGTCCATATCACGGTTTCAAGGTCACGGTTTTCGGTTTTGTACGGTTCTGTTTTTTTTTTTTTTTTTAAATAAAATGTATTATATAAAAATTAGAATGAAAATGTAAGCTTATCATGGGTATGGGTATGTTGAATTTGACTTCATTTAACCCAACTGAAAGAGGAAAGATATCAATGATTTTAACATGCTTCCATTTATTTCACAAAAAGGGAGAACTAAGTCCTAACTTTTAAGTTGACAAATATTCAAATATTACATGCTTTAACACATTTGACGTGTAAAAATAAAACAGCTACACTCCTATAGGCTATTAGGGAGGGAAAGTAATCTCATCGCCCCCTGCTGGCAACGTTCCAACCCCCTGCAACAAATGAATGTTTTTTTTCTTTGAAAAATTACATCTCGGCCTTGACGACGAAGTAGAAGTAGTGGCAGTCATATTATGGGCATGTTGGCCCGTTTTATCGAACCAGGTGGTAAAATGTTCGGTTTTTCACTGATCTGAGCTGATTTTAATATTCTTTAAAAAGCTAATACAGAACTACACTGACTGGCATGTGTGGCTTGTTTACTCCATGTAATTAGCATAGCCAAATTAGCATAGCCAAACATGAGCCAGAGAGGTGGTTACTCTTCACCACAGAAGCCATCATATCTACTAGAGAATTTAAAACCATACCAAAATGATCGCGTGTATATATGTGTAATAAGAAGACAATGTGGAACTCATAGGATTACAAGAATGTGAAGATATGCGAAGAACTTGCGTTCGTTCGCGTTCATTTGTTTCTCTGTGTTGTCAACGAGGCGCGAAGCACAGCATGCTGGGAGCTGTAGTCCGTTTCCGACCAGATTGGCACAATTTCTATTTTTCTTAAAAGGGCAAAAAATGACTTGAGATTTTCACAGGTAGTAGTTCATGCTATTGTGTACGCTGAAAAATGTGTCTGGTGTTATAGTTCCAAGTCATATCTTTGTGGGATTTTTTAAAAAACTTGTCTATGGGAGTTTCAATAGGATCACCCTGGTGTTTGGAACGTAACCGCTAGGATCGCTGTTTTCCACTTTCCCTCCCAATGGGACCATTAGGTCAGTGCAGTATGACTATTTTGGTTAATGATACACTGTGAACGAATTGGACTTTTATTTTGATACCGCTTTCTGCGAGTTTTGCGCTTATGAATCAGTTGCTTCCTATCATGAAACTGCCGGCCGTGAGAAGCATAGAAGTAAAATCAGAAGTCAAATTCAATTTTAAGTGAACAAGTAATAGGGTTATGTTATGTTAAAATGTGAAAGTTAAGGTAACAAATAATTTTAAAAGATCGTTTTTTAGAAGTGTATGCACAAGAATGTTTCACAAAACTCCTGTGAAGCTGAGCCTTTTAAAACAGTCACATTTTATTTTTGTTATAGTGTTAAACATCAATGTTAACTAGGCAACAGCACAAAGTCCCCTTCCGTCCGTCAGAGTTTAACTGGCTACATATAATAGAGCTCTTCAGCGTTGACGTCAACTTGTATGCGGCGTTTGGACTACCGGTTCCATGGCGATTTTTTACATTGCAAAACGCCATAGAGATTCAGGTTTGGCAAAAATATAAGTTGCACGGCAACAACGAACATTAGCGTGTCCCCGCATCCCTTTCTCATTAGTGGAACGGATCGTATCATCATGTTGGTGTATTCACATGTTAAATCATGACGATTATAATTCAATATTGCTAACCCCTTTCTGATCATTAAAACTTCCGAACTACATACTTTCCTTTGGTTGCCATGGGTACAACCTTCCGCACGTACATGCCGTTAGATACAGGCGCCGCTTCTGTAGTCGCCAAAAGCTTCCGGGTTTAGCATATGGACGCAACATCGTATTTATGTCGAAGTTTGACACAAAATGATCAACCATGTCATACCTACAGCCTATTTTTAACACCCTCGACAGTTTGCGGGGGTTCGCTAAGCGCGTGCTTGCACTCGGAGCTTATTTGAAATTTACCCCTATTCATTCCCAATGGAGGCCGGAAGCCGATAGGAACCAGGACGTCCTTAAATGCTAACATGAAAGACTACAATCTACTACATGCTTCCGCTTCCGCTGAAGAACTCTATTAGCGCAGTGAATCTGATGGATATGTTCAATTATCTGCATTTTGCCGTCCGGAATCCCCATTCAATGCCACGTGGATAGCCTACACTAGGCTACTGTAACGTAAGTCATAGTCTACTTTGTTCTGCTAATCTGTCATTGTTTGTAAATTCATGTTCATTTAATTTAAAATGGTCAGCATAAAGGCTGGGAACAGTCACTTGCGCTAACGTGGAGAGAGAGGGGGGAGAGGGTGACGCTCGCTGACGCTGCTGACCGACCTGCACTTGCTTGTAGGCTACTGTAGCCTAGTCAGCTGGCGCATGCTGTTACATTATGCCTTTCAGTTGGCTGATAGAAATCTGTCTTTCCACACTCAATATCCTACGTAGTCTTTGTTTTATGCTTGTAAAAGTAGTAGGATTTTAATAGCATCGTCCGCCGGTGGTCACTCTATTTATTATTATTTTTTTTTTTGAAACCGTGAGCACCGTGCGGTTGCCCACTACCCCGTTCCGTGACATACAAACCGTACGGTCTCGGTTTGCAACGCAAACCGTACCATGATGCCTAGTACATTGACTGTGTTGTTACTAGGATCGACTTTAATCGATCAGTGCTTTAATTGGTTAAAAAACATTAATCGCAATTAATCAACAATTCAACTGACAAGAAACCCAGGTGAAATGGGCATGTGAAGAGTGTGTGTGAAGAGGGGTGTGAATAGTGGGTATATTTAAATAATCACTTTTGGATTAAATAATTGAAATAGAATTAATTTAAATGCGGTATTTTATCTCAATTTTTAATTACAATTTTTAGATTGAGTAGTTTTCTTTCGAGAAACATTGAGATTTTGGGGGGGAAACACCGCTTATCAATTAAGTCGATCGATAAGGCTATCAACTAATGATTAATGAATTAATCGATAATTTGCATCCCTAGTTGTTACTGAAAAACACTAAAAACCTAACAAGAACCCACCATAAATTTGATCCAACCAGTGCAGAGTAAGCTGATCGTTAGATAGTACACAGGTCTACTCGTGACTCAGATAAGTTAACTGTGTTGGAAGGAAACAGTGTTTCTACTTTTTTAATGTTGTCACCTCTGAACACTGATCGAGTCACTGAGAAGCTGTTGCTTTGAGCAATACCTGTATTGACGATTAGCTGATTGGATGGAAAACCTGGTAGGGTTTTTACTTTTACTTTTTTGGATTTTGACTTTCCGGATGGCTTGGTCAAAATGGAGCAGGCTTCAATCTGTAAACCGCTAGACAGTTGGCCTGGTCTATATCTGTAGGGTTGACACACATGACGCATACACAAAAACCAAACAAAAAAACAAAACAAAAAGAAAAGCAAAACAAAACAAAAGAACCCCACAATGGGCTAACCATCACCAAGCCGACAATATCATCTACTGTTGTTTATGAAGCTCTAAAATTGTAGAAAAAAGCTCAAAACCTCCTGCAAAACCTCCTCACTTTGCCTCAGACCTTTCTAGTCAGTAGACAGCATGAGCTTCAAGAGGAGGAGTCATGACAGTGTGCGTGTGGTGATCATGTGTGCACTGTGTGCATGTGAGAAAGGAAAAAAAGAAGACACACACAGGGATGGGTGGGGTGTAATCATGTGACAAGCATGGACCATTTCTCAAGAGGTCTTGAGAGCAACTTGCCTAAACTACCTCCTCACCACACACCGACACGCAAACACTCACATGCCCTCTCCACACACACACACACACACACACACACACACACACACACACACACACACACACACACACACACACACACACACACACACACACACACACACACACACACACACACACACACACACACACACACACACACACACACACACACGAGAGCAGAAGTGTGAGAGGGAAGACATGGGGCTGTGGCGAAGGAGGCGTTCAGCAGATTAGGAAGTGCCTTTGACCAGACCAGAGAGAGGCCACTGCTCTAGTAGAACACATTCAATGCACACACACCTCGAGAATACACTAACCACAGGCAGCGGTCTTCTAGCGAACACACACACACAGACACACACAGACACACACACAGACACACACACACAGACACACACACGCAGACACACACACACAGACACACAGACACACACACACACACACTATTGGTACCCTATTGGATACTTCAGTATGCTCCTGCCATAGGCCCCACTACAGGAAGGATGTTCACTGCTGAATGGCCACTTCATGAAGGGGGGTGAGAGGGGTCATCAAAAAACACTGCAGGCGGTGAATGTACACTGTGTACATAGTATTTGGGAATGTGTGTTTTTCAGCGCTAGACAGCACCACAAATACCTTGGTGTCTGTGGTGAGAGAAAGTGATTATAGGGGGTGTATATGCAACTAATGCACAACACACAAATGTAGTAGCACCCCCTCATAAAAAGCAGTACACCTACTCCACTCCCTGATCTCCAGATTATGGAAGAGCAATTCATACTGTGCACTGGTGATGAATGTACATCGCATGTCAGTGGCATGCACAGACATTTTTGGGGCGCAGGTGCTGAAGAGGGGCAGGAGGTGGCTGGAATGTGGAACTTCCGGCTGCCTTAGTAGACTATATATTATATAGGGGCATTTTTAAAAAAATATATATTTTTAGGGGCTTTTATGCCTTTATTCGACAGGACAGTATGAGATGGTGACAGGAAGCGAGTGGGACAGAGAGACAGGGTGGGATCGGGAAATGACCCCGGCCGGACTCGAACCGGGGTCCCCGTGGGCATGCAAGCCCAAATGTGGGGGGCTTAGCGCGCTGCGCCACAGCGCCCCCCATATAGGGGCATTTTTGTCACATGCTTTTGATCGTGAAGCATTTGTAGACCATTATATCGACATGGACCAAAGAACATTTTGACAAAATAAAAAAAACAACAACTTTTGAATAGGGCAGTAGGGCAAAGGGGCAGGTGCTTTAGCATCACCTTGTCCCTACAGTGTCTGTGCACGACTACATTCAAATGTGTTATTCTGGGTTGGAAAGTGGAAATGCACTACACTACACTAGACCAGGCCAGAGCGGGTCACACTTGGTCAGAGGTGTCAGTGGAGCTCAAGGCTTTGTCAGAGCTCTCCACCACAGGCCAACCGCAGATTTAACCCTTTCCTCACAGCCAGCAGAACTATCTTGTGAGCAGAGCATCACAGAGAGAAGAGATAGGTCATTTTGAGAATGATGATGACTAGTCTGTAGCCTTACAGTGTGGCTATGTCTCAAATAACGCACTTTTGTCAGTGCACTGACAGTCAGTGCACAGTGCACACAGTGCACTGAGGTCTTTAGTGCAGAGTGTCGTGGAAAAATTTGAGCACTATGCACTGTTCCCTCGCTGGAAGCGACGGCTGAGCATGGCATTAGCTCGACAAAATATGAGTTGGCTACTGTTTACAATGCACACAGCGTCTGGTGCTTGTATTTCCATTTCCTTCACCCCAGAGGACAGCAATCACACATACAATACTTTGGTTGGTATGAAAATTTGGTGTCCCATCAACATTACTTACAGAACTAGGAGACTGTTGACCAAACTCTTCTACTGAACTAAACGCCACATTTCCTCTGTGTCATTGTCAACATGGCCTCCGTTTAGTGTGTGCAGTGTCCATCATTCAAGCACTGCATTTTTCCGCCATTGTTAGGGGATCATCCTGGCACTTTCAGTGCACTGGCTCAACTGAAATTTTCAGCGTGAGCGCCCTGGACACTGAAAAACAGTGCCTGAAGTGCACAAGTGCGGCATTTGAGATACAGCCTATGTGTGTATCTGTGAGAGAGAAGATGGTGGTGTATGTTTGTCTGTGTGAGAGTGAGAGTGAGTGTGAGAGAGAGAGAGAGACAGTTGCTCATAAACCCCATTGAACACCATCCTACCACTGTCAACAAAAAAGAGCAATACAGACGGTCAATCAGTTCAATCCACAAATGGATTTCTACTGGCGTCATCAGCCTTGTTGTGCAATTCAATGCACTTTCCTTCTGGTGCGTGAAGGTTCAGACCAAGAATAATTTCTAGACAATGGGAATAATTTGGAAAATTAAACGTCAAACGTCAGCCAAAGTTGACCATTCCCAATTGGGCAACACAGGCAAAATTATTCAATGAAGGCCGTTTTCTCCATCCAATATCATAACAATTACAACTGGCCATGACTTTTTCTAGCAGTTTATCTTCTCCTGACCAGAGCGGCAAAAAATCCCTGAGAGAAAGAATTTTTTTGGGAGGTTTCCTTTCCCATTGCACCACACCTGGCTGAAGGCCAGAAAAAAATCAGTTCTAAGTTCAGGCAGGGTTTGAAAGTAGCTCAAGCGGCTAAGTATTGAGTATTGCTGCATGTGTGCGTGCTGTGCCCTTGGCCCGAGAGCTGTGGACATTCCACCATTGCTGGAAATGTGCTCAATTTCCACCTCTCGTCAACTTAATAATTTGTTTTTAATCTTTCTCCTGGTCTCTTGGCCTGGAACTAGGAGACATATTGCCAGACCCAGAGAATGGCTATCATGCATCATTGAAACAAATGAGACCCGTTTGATGCTAGCTGGTTCATCCGGTTCAAAGATAGTACAGTTCATACTAGTTTCAAGGTATAAAACGCGACACAATTTGCCCGGGAACAGCTGGGAGAACAGGAGAAAGGAGAAAACTCAATTATCTAACTCGAGGAGAGGTGGGAAATTAACATATTTTCAGAAATGGAGGACTGTGGCTTTAACCCATTGTGTCCTGGAAACACATATACGCTGCATTCAGGATTTTGATATTTGAGCTGTTTTTTTAAAAATGTGGGTCAGTTAGAGCTGAATGAACACATTCTAAGGCAAAATGAGGGTCCTAGCTTTTAAAGGGACAGTTTGGTCAATTTCAACATGCAGCTGTATTGCTCACGCTACCCTTGACTTGTCAGTACCTGGTGATGCCACATTTTTCGGCTCAGATATGAGCAATTCTAATGGGGGCAGCGTTTGTTTACATTTTTAAAAAATGAAACAAAGGCCAACTCCAAATATTTTCCCAAAAGGTACTGCTGTTTGCTAGTTGTCTGCTGATGTTTTATAACCTTTTGGATGTTTTTGGGAATAAGTAAAAATGTTTTTTTGAAATGTAAACAAAGAGCTGCCCCCATTACAATGACCAGGATCTCGGAAACGGCTGAAGAAGAAGAAAAAAAAATCTCAGGCACTGACAAGTCCAGGGTAGTGTGAGCATTACAACTGCATGTTGAAATTGACCAAACTGTCCCTTTAAATGTAACTCATTTCATGTTTGTGTGTGCTTTGGAGGCTGAAATATTTAGGACGTAATAGGCAGAGGGCACCCTTTCCCAAAAAGGGCTTAGGACAAAATGGGTTAAACAGCTCAGACTGTGCAGTGTATCAGACTAGCAGCAGGAAGGGTGGAATGTGAGAGCAGGTCTGCCTGAATGCCTCTCTCTCCTCAACCACAGCAGCCCCTGGAGCTCGCCAGGCCATCATGTGGTCTCACAACAAAGAGGATTTATACACACGTGGACATGAGTTTCAGTGTGTGAGAGAGTGTGGGTGTGTATGGGTGTGTGTTTGAAAGAGGGAGGGAGACCGAGACACACGAGACAGAGAGAGAGAGATAAAGAGGAGAAAAAAGATGATGCCTGAGAAAACGTTTAAGCAGACACACAGCAGATAAAGCTAGATAAAGGTCTCCAAACATAGAACTCTTTCATAGAGTTCAAAGTTCAGGGTTCACGTGATTGTGAAAAAATTAAGAGGGCTTAGCTGAAAACACACAAGTCAATCAAATGTATTGAACCCTCTGATTAGGTGGGCTTGACTCGCAAATCGGTAGAGCCCATCCCAACCACCCATGGCGATGTCTATGGCTTACAGCGTTTCCCCTTGAATGTTGTTTAGCCTAGGTAAGTCGGTACAAGAGATACGTGACTATCATCACTGGCACTTGTATTAAATGTGTGTGTGTGTGTGTGTGTGTGTGTGTGTGTGTGTGTGTGTGTGTGTGTGTGTGTGTGTGTGTGTGTGTGTGTGTGTGTGTGTGTGTGTGTGTGTGTGTGTCTGGGGGGTGGTAGAAGAGAGGCTGAACTCACAAGAGCAATATCTTTCTGTTGATGTCATCCCGATGAGGGAACGGCGAGGGAAATGCCCAATTCTGATTGGTCAGGCTGTCGTCTTGCAGCGGGTCTGCGTCCGGCTCCTCCCCGTCTTGTTGCTGTTTGGACTGTTCCCAGGTGGGCAGGCTGTGGACGTCCACAAACTGGGACCGTGCTCCCAGTGGATCCATGCTGCCTGCCGACCACAGCAGTGCAGAGACCAGTGGGTAGCCTAGCGGTTTACTGTGAAACAAGCACGCACAGACACACGCGCACGCGCACACGCACACGAACACGAACACTGCAATATAGATTGCAATATGACACAAAAAACAGTGCACAAACACAACCTGTAAAGCTAGTGCCTGGTCTAAACTTTCAACATCAGATTTCCATGCTTGACATGACATCACAACTCAATCAAGTGCACACACTCCACATTTTATTTCACGTCAGTGCAACTCAGCTGGAAGTTGGAAAAACAGAGAAAGACCTGGCTACTTTTTTGTTAATTGAAACTGGCAAACAAAGCCTTCAGCCAAAGCAACAAGGATATTAACTTCCCAACTCGGACTGCAATGCACACTAATTACATCTTGGCATGAAAGCCAAACAAAGCTGTTCAAATCGCATATTTGCAAGAGATCTGCCTGCACCTGCCTGACAAGATTTGCAGAAAATCGTTTGCACTCGTTCCAATCTGAAGGATGGCATTGAAACCACTACTCAAACACAGAAGAGAGAGAGTTGCAATGAAAACTCGTTTACAGATTCACTAGATGTGAAACTAGCTTCCCATCAAGCTTTGGATAGTACCACAGCCCGTATAGTCTTACAGAATCTGTGATAGTACTTTAAGCAGCCCCTACAACCTCCCCTACAAGAAAATGAAAAGGCTACAAAATAATTCGAATAGTATCTCACTTGTGATACAGTCTGGCAATAGCCACGGTAGTTGTCAGGGGATGGCATGGAGAAGAATAACGCAAATAGGCCTGTCCAAGATGTCAGAGGCCTGTGGGTTGTTTGACAAGATTAACAGACAACGATATTGACCGATATAACCTGTTGGTAGGGCATCGCAAGATCCTTCAGGCAAAAACCCCAGTCATCACTAGGCTTGTGTGTGTCTATAATTAAGTGCATTTTCCCCTGTGGGAAACCCAAAATAATATCAGCAAGAAGTTCACAATGAACAGAGAGAACCTCTGTGCTGATCTCTCGAGCAAGCCATTATTAAGTCTTGTCCAGAACTGCCAAGCATAGTTCCCCATAATACTAGGTAGGTGACCTAGTTGCATGGAACTGAAAGCAATAGGTTTTTGATTTTAAGTCGAGACTTTGCTAGAGCGAGTCAAGAGGGAGTTACTGGGTTTGTGTTCAGACTGAGGGAGGTGTTTTTACTTAATGTATAGAGATAGGCTACTCTGTACCGCAAACTGAATAAATCCTTAATAAAAGCAGGAAACAAGAGCCAGACATGCAACAGAGGAAACATGACCAAGTTCAATTCCAAACCGACCCGGATACATTTAATTTGCATGCCAAAAATAACCCGTGACTCTGGAGTAACTGCGGTAGTGTCGCCAAGAACTTGATCAATGTTGTAAAATTACCCCCATTTGCCATAACGAATTCTGCAGCTTTTGGCCAGAAGCCTACTTGGCCTAGCAGTACATCAGCAAGTCATTGCCCCCTCCTCACTCACAAAGCTTGGGTGATGTGTCATCAAGATCTATCGCCTGCTTTCGACCCTGTAGGCTAATAACTTTGGGAAAACATTTCCCTCGAGGAATCGACACAATGTTTCTAAAATAACTACATTACAAAAGCCAGGTAACAAAACGGTAACACCAATAAATCAAAATACCTACCGTTCTCAACCTTCAACCGGTGTAATCACACTGACAGTGCCTTTGCAAACAAGGGACGGTCACATCAGATGCTAAACGATGCCAGAGAAATACAGTTCCCTCAAGCGAATAGCGCCATTGCGGGAAAAAAAACTCGTGATATTCAGCTTTGCACAACCATTGCAAAACCTGATTTGGCAAACAACAGCTAGCTAAGATGAAGACATCGTCACATTTACTATGATTAGTAAGTAAGCGTGCGTCTCTGGTCAGCTGATTCACAACAACGAGCAATAAGAAATCATCACTTCCGGACTAGAATCCAGGGACGCTCAACATTTTGCCATCGTAAATGTGAAACGTACTTGCAACTCCATGTTGTGTTCAACTTTTTTGTACAACAGCATACTTGCTTTTCGTTAGCATTCCCACAAATGTCTTTTATCAAAATCAGAGCAAGGGATAATTAATTGTGTATCAATGCGTTATAAACTACCCAGTAAAAGTGGAGAACCGTGAAAGCCCAAAGCAATCAATAAACTGTACATGAGCGTTCATTTTAGCATTTGCTGTCTGAAATATGTATTGCCACATGCGTTGTGAAAATATTATTATCATTTATATTTATATCCATCAAGTTTATTGATTGGAATAAAATAATTTTAAATGGACATGTTTTGTTATGGATCTGACGACTCGATACTTGATTGAGTTCCCTAGTTGATCAGAGCTCCTCCACACCACTCCAGCAGCACTGCATACAGTAGAGCAATCTGAACTGTGATAAACAAAACGTTACCATTTCCAAGAAGGTAAGACTATTAAAACCAAAGCTGCTTTTACTCTGCATCTATTCTTGCACATGGGCTGCTTTTAATTTTTCACCAGTCCACGAAAAATAGAAACAGACTCATGTATTAACCGCACGTGGTTCATGTTGACGCATGCCGAGTTCTCTTCGGAAGCAGGGGCTAGAGCTCTAGCGGCTCATGAAACTTCTGTGTAGATACACTTTGTGTCGTCCGCAATATCATCACATGTCCAAATATTGGGTTGAATATGTCCGATAATACGGCCCCAACAATCCCTGAAGTCCTGAAATGCACACTACTTAGTTGCCCTTGCTTGTTGATGTTGGCATGGTCCTCAACTGCGCTAGCTAAGCTTGATGTTCTTGGTATTGACAGACTTGTCAACATGTCAAAAAGTTACGGTCAATCAATCTAGGTAGTTAACGATTAGTCACAAATTGTATCTTCTGCAAAATTAACCTTGCGTTTTTGCCTGCAGTTTCACAGCACAGTGTTTCCCACAGAAATTTTGGAAACTATGGGGGCAGCCGGGATTTTTTTTTTTTGTCGGGGGGGGGGGGGGGGTCTTTTCACTGGCCTTTTTTTGTCCGGGAGGGGGGGGGGGGGCTATTAACGCAGTGTAAATGCAAAATAGCAAAACAATGAGTACAGTATGACATTGGCGCATGGAGAAACTATAGGCCTACGCCTACATTTCAGCCATTTATATTTTGAGAAATAAGGCTACATAATACACTTGCAGGGGTGTATGTAATGAAAAAAAATAATAAAACAAAACAGGAGCAGAGATAAGAATTTAAGATTGCTGTGAAATTGTTAACGCATAAACAAAAAGGGTCTAAGAGGGTAGGCTATGCCTTTCCCCCACACACACATAGGCGTACACATTCTACATGAGGGGTGCTGGTCACAGGGCCAGTTTTTCAAAATTCCTCCCATTAAAAGGGCTGAACAACATATTACACATTTATGTCTATATTCACATTCATTACACATTAATTTCTATATGCAGCCCGATGTCTCCTCTGCCTTGTCAATGAAGGCCTGTCACCTAACTCATTACAACTGTAAAACAAAGCCTGGGGAGTGTTAGTAAACTCATCCCAACTGTCCCTTCTCGGAAGGTTTTTTTTTATTGCTCCCAAACCCAAGTTAACTACAACAACTTGACAATGCATTTGATCCCTCTCTCTTTCAAGCACTTGTGGTTTTCTCTATAGGATGTATTTACTCCAGGAGGAAAATGCGAAGGAAATCGTAATTGAAATCGCTTTTAGCAAACACGGATATCGTATAAAATAAAAAATAAAAAAAAGTAACAAAAAAAAAAAAAATTTTTTTTTTTTCTTTTTTTTTTTTACATTTTCGGAAACTATGGCGGACAAATTTAAACTATGGCGGGCCGCCATAGTTTCCTCAATGTATGGGAAACACTGCAGCATATATTCTAACCTTCATGTTAGCTTAGCATCATGTGGTATGGTTGCTTCATTCATTCATTCCATCACTTACACCTTTCACAGAGGCCTCTGGTTGACAGTCAATAAACCTTGTGGCTTCTCGCCATGGGGTTGACAAAGCAGTACCTGCGCTACGTTGCCACAGCTGTGTTTGGTGTGATAGGAAGTCCCAAAGCCAACATCGCCTATGTGACCATCAGAGGAGGCGAGAAGGGGCGCTTCGTCGCTGTCGCAGCCTGCGAACACGTTTTTATTTGGGATGTGAGGAAAGGAGAGAAGGTATGTTTGACTTTTCTTCCTCTTGTGCATTCTCTTGCTAGAGATGATAAGGATGTATCTTGGTGTAAGAGAACTGACCAGATGTTCCCTCCAGTCCTGAGTCTGATGAGGTAGCATTGTGTGGTGCTACTGGCAGAAAACATTTGGCCAGTGCATGTGTGTAATGCCCATTGACGTTGGATCAATTTGTGGCGCTGTAGTACAGGATGTTCTGTATATGAGAAACTGTGGAATGATCCATAAGGTTTCATAACATCATGTTACTCACAGAAAGTGCGAAATTGAGAAATCCTCGTGTCACTTCCTTTCTCCACACCTTACCTGTGTACAGGTCCTGATTCTCGAGGGGAAGAAACATGAAGTGACACACCTGTGCGCCTCACCTGACGGCATTCACATCGCCGTGGGTTACGAAGACGGCAGCGTCCGCATCTTCAGCCTGCTCAATGGTGAAAGCAACGTCTCCTTCAACGGCCACAAGAATGCCGTCACAGCCATCCAGTACGACTCCCTCGGTGCCCGTCTCGTGACCGGGTCAAGGGTGAGTTTCAGCTTCACTTTGGCTGTTTCCAGGCTGACTGGTGCTGCTAACCACTGTTCAAAACACTGTTATTGTATCGATGTATCAGCAAGTGAATCATCACTACAGTACTTTGTGTTTTTCTGTTGCAGGACACGGATGTGATTGTATGGGATGTGATCAACGAGTGTGGCCTGTACAGACTGAAGGGTCACAAGGATGCCATCTCACAAGTGCTGTTTCTCAAGGAGAAAAACCTGCTGGTCTCCAGGTACTGAGTAGGAAATATAATTTAATACAAACTGTTGTGCATTATACATGCATACCATGGTATTGAAACTGTTGGGTTGAAATGATTAGATTCAGCTTGTTATGCTGTCCACCAGGCATGTGTAATTCTTGGAAATTCTCACTGGATAGATGGTCAGCATTTGGTTCAACTTGTTTTTATTTAGCATTTTAATACTCAGTTGTTTATCTCTTGGTATCCCAGTTGTTCAATCAATGCTAATATAGTATGTTAATGAATGGGTTTGTTTGTGTATTTCCCTTCAGTTCTAAAGATACCTTTGTGAAGTGGTGGGACTTGGACACTCAGCACTGCTTCAAGACCATGGTGGGGCATCGTAGCGAGGTAATTAAAGAATCTGAATCCATATGACTATGCTGAGCCGAGTATATTTGTGGATGTAATTGTATATGTGTGATTGTTCAAGTCCTCCTCAACCAAGGTTTAGTGTGCGGAAGTACATCTGATGCCTGGTCAATATGGATGTATCAGGTGCCCTGCCCATTCTTCAAACTGTTTATGTGAAATAATTACTGGTGGCTATGATGCTCAATCTCTTTGGATTGAGTGTGTAGTGGTACAGCAACCCCTACACTTTTGCAATCAATTTTTTTTACAGCCAGCCATAGAGGTCCATAGGTTTCACGTTTATTCGTATAGTGTGGAGGGGCCAGGTGCAGCCAACCACGTGAGCTCATTTTTTGAGTGACGGTAGTTTTTTTCTGCAATCAGAGGTTGACAAGTATACAACCAGAGTTGCGCAGCCAGGGGTGTTTACAAATGTGCAATCCATGTACAGGTATAAGACAGTTTGCATTTTGATGGCGGCCAGTGATTGGTCAGTGACGCTGTTGCTTGTGGTTTGATTGGCTCACTCTCCATGTCTGTCAGGTGTGGGGGTTGGCCCTGCTCAACCAGGAGAACAGGCTGCTGACTGGCTCTGCGGACAGTGAGCTGAGGGCCTGGGACATCACATACTTGGAGCCGGTGAGTGGACCAAGTCATGTGCTTATTGGTCATGCTTTGAGAGAAAGCTGTTTTTTTTAGCACAAGCATTTACTTATTTTATTTTAAAACAAGTATTAATTAAAAGAAGTGTGTGGTTACTGTGATCGTTTTGTGTTATTGTGAGTCTTCCATGTCTAAGTCTCTCTCTCTCTCTCTCTCTCTCTCTCTCTCTCTCTCTCTCTCTCTCTCTCTCTCTCTCTCTCTCTCTCTCTCTCTCTCTCTCTCTCTCTCTCACACACACACATTCTGCCTATTAGACCCTTTGGATTGATCATCAGTTATTACTAGACACTTGTGTTGATGGGTATTGCATTTGTTTTGTCGCAGGGTAAGGAGGCGGGGGAGCCTAAACAGAAGAAAGGCAAAAGTCTCCTAGATGATGACGATGATGATGATGCTGTGGAAGGGGATGACGAAGAGGTGGAAGAGGTAACTGGAGATTTTCTAAATAGGAGGCCATAGAGTGCTTGAAAACGCAGGGCAAGACAAGTTGATTTGCATAGTGCATGTCATACACAGTGTTGATGCATTACACACAATTAAAAGTATAAAAACAGCAGATGGAAGAAGAATAAAATAATTGAAATGAAAGCCTAAAAATAGAGACCAAGTAAAATCAGTGCAGTAGAATATAGAATGTAAAATAAAAATATATAGTATGTAATGTAATGTAATATCAAAATGGCGAGTACCAAATATCCAGTGCCTTCCACTGGCAAGAGCCAATCATTTGACTTAGAACTGAGTGCCACTCATCTCGCAGTATTGTGCTCTGACATTCTCATAAGAAGATCAACCAAACTTCCCTCTCTGGGTCAAGCATTAGGTCAAGTTTAAAGCCACTGGTGCATTTTACATCGTATTAGTATTAGGTATTAGGTAGGGTATTAGGGCATTGGTATGCACTGGTAGAAATCTGAATGCATCTCAAAACTATTACACTCTGTTTACAAGTATGTGGATTTTTTGGAAGTGCATATGTCTGGGCCCTAACAGATTTTTTTTTTTAAACAGAATTTTCTAGTGCCCCTGTCACAATGGTGATTTCTTTTATCCACATGCTGTGTAAAAGGGATCAAAATATGTAAATGCATTTAAAAAATATCCATTTAAAAAATATTCACGTACATGTAAAAAGTTTGTTGCGGAGTGAAATATTATAAGTCTAAACTTGAATTAAAGGAGTCTCATGCAGGGGAAAAAAGTGATGTAGTTTTATTGTTCAGGCAATTACATTGTGTCCTTTGTTTGGGCTTTGGTCAGCCTCAAGAGCAGCTTTATCCAGCCTCTCCATCCAGATGTTCTCCCTTCACTATGTGATATTGTCCACTCTCTCTGTACCACTGATCAGTATCAGTCATCCCTCACTCCAGCATTACAAAGTCCCACTCTGCCTGCCATTGTTTTCCCAGGACTGGAGCTACCCTAAGGCCCAGATACCATACCACACCGTACCACAAAATAAACCAACACGCACCCACAACATAAGACAACAAAACTAAACCCATGGTATTCTGCAAAAGCCCATTGCAAAAGGCAGCAAATTGTTTCCACAGCGCAGCCACTCAGTGTAAATGCGGTTAAGGGGAAGAGAATACAAATGAAACCAGATGCTTTAAATGTCCCTAAATTCCTCAGTTGTATGGGAACGCATCCCACAATGCCTTGCCGTGTATCTCGCTGACACGCCCGTCTTCAACGCTGTAGGCTACCAGTGGTGGAGTTTGCAAATGCAGACCGGGACGGGACTTTTGCTTGGCCCATAATGATAAACTGACATCTCCCAAATCAGGCCTTGTACAGTATAAGGTGGTGGCTATGTGTAGAGTAGCTGTGTCCTGCCATGGACTACTTCTGAAAGTGAACACTGCACACTGCACACAACGAAATTGCATTTATGCCTCACCCGTGCAAGGGGGCAGCCCTCAGTGGCGCCCCATGGGGAGCAGTGCGGTGGGACGGTACCATGCTCAGGGTACCTCAGTCATGGAGGAGGATGGGGGAGAGCACTGGTTGATTACTCCCCCCACCAACCTGGCGGGTCGGGAGTCGAACCGGCAACCTCTGGGATGCAAGTCTGACGCCCTAACCGCTCACCCATGACTGCCCAACTCAACATCTCAACATTGCCTGGTTTAAGTGATACTGTCCCATTTTTGGAAATAAGCTTATTTTACACCTCTCCTTGAGTTAAATGATTGAGTTTTACCTTTCTCCTGTACCTTCAACCGTTCTCTGAGTATGGCAGTGCAAATCTTACCTCTAAGCTAGCAGTTAACATTGAGTCCTAGGAGATCAGTTAGCCGCCAACTGGTCTCATAGGACTCAATGTTAATTGCTATCTTGGAGGTAACATGCACTGCCATACTCAGAGAATTGTAGCATGCTTCACGGATGCATTGACTTTCACTAGCTTAGCGACATGCTCCCTCTTTTCACTTGTCTTAAAGCAAGACAACGGCTTACATGAAAAATAAGACACTTTACCACCTTTATAAACCCCAGCCAACAATTTTAACTGTATTAAGCCCCAAAATAGTGGCACACCCCTTTAACTCAAGGAGAGGTGTAAAATAAGCTTATTTCCAAAAATGGGACAGTATCACTTTAACCGCAGAAATACACCAACGGCGATCTGAGCAAGTCGAGCGACGGAAGTAATTGACTTTGTATTGAGTCGCGCGACAAAAGCGATTCTGGAGACTAGAGCGATTTGCGCGACGAGCGCGACAATTTGAAGTTGAAATCTTTTCAACTTTCTATGACGCAGTTCGGCGACAAGCCGCGACAGTCAATGACTGTATAGAGGTCAGTGACCACAGCCAATGGGAATGATTAAATGCTTAAATGATTAAATACTTCTGCCTGTACGGACATACTCTAGTCTCCTCAATCGCTCGTATCGCTTGCTGCTGCACTCTGTCGCTCGAATCGCATCGCCGCTGGTGTATTTCTGCGGTAACACCACACGATCTCACAAGTGAGATATGGCCATTTATTGTGCATTACAAATGTGTAATTTGACATACTGTATGATCTATTCAAACAAACTGCAGTCACTGCCTTTCCACCCCTCCCTGCTCTCTGATATTAGCCCAAGATGTGGTACCCTCGCTAAGGAGTAGAATCCACGCTCTCTTTCCGATCGGAACGATTGTTCAAAGCAGCATGGGATTTCCCAGGCTAGTCGCAACACAGATTACTTCACTAATATCGCATAGTGTATGCCCGGCTTTACTGGGTGTTTCTCTGCCTTCCCCTCTTACGATTTGCTTTGATGGTGAATGGATAGATGGATTCTTTCTCATAAATTGCTCACGATCATCTCTGACCAATTCCTTCCACAGAGGATCCTGAGCTGCAAGAAGGCCGGCTCCATCCTCAGAGAGGGCCGGGACAGGGTGGTGTCCCTCATGACGGACCCTAAAGCCAAGGTCCTCATGTGCCATGTAAGTGTGCCATTAACTATTATTATCATTAGAATAAGGTTTGTGTGACTGTTTTTTTTTTCACTTCAGGTGGTATAAGCACAGCTAATGCCCATAAATTAATTCATAATTGTAGTTAATGTACTTGCTTCTTAGATAATCCATTAAAAAAATGGATTGGGAAACTCCCGATTGGGAAACTCCAACTCCCATTGTCATTGTGACACAGCACTCCACAGCACACAAGTGTTCACTGCACACTGCACACAACGAAATGGCATTTATGCCTCTCCCGTGCAAGGGGGCAGCCCCCAATGGCGCCCCTAGGGAGCAGTGCGGCAGGACGTTACCATGCTCAGGGTACCTCAGTCATGGAGGAGGATGGGGGAGAGCACTGGTTAATTACTCCCCCCACCAACCTGGCGGGTCGGGAGTCGAACTGGCAACCTTTGGGCTACAAGTCTGACGCCCTAACCGCTTACTCATAACTGCCCATTAAAAACAAAAGCAAAATCATTTAATACATACAATAGTGGTATTAGCTGTGGTTTCACCACCCTGACGTGTGCTAAAACGTCATTGACCCTTGTTTAGCTGAGCAAGGCTTCAATATCTTCTAGAATTCCTAGAAACATCAGTCATATCTTATCCGTGTTCATCAAAATAGCAGAGACACCGAGAAGATCCAACTTTTCATGTATGAAGACTGTAATTTTCCCAGTCATAATGAATACTTCCAAGTTAATGGGTGTGGTAAATATTCATGAAAAAGATAACATTTGTGAATGGACGGCATATATTCTGTAAATGAACTACTAAAAAATGACATACAATTTACGGTTCAATACGGTCTCTACGGTTGGGCTGTTGTCTATTTTGAGTGTCACAGTTTAGATTGATGTGCGTGTTCATGTTTACCAGGGAACAGATAATGGTCTGGAGGTGTGGTCTGTGCTTCCTGAGGAGGAGGTTCAGAAGAGAATGGACAAGAAGCTGAAGAGAGCCAAGAAGAAGGCACTCAAGTACGCCATCCTCATAACATCATTAACATAACGTTAAAAGTCCTTTATTTAGACATGGACATCCAGCCGACGCGTTGCGT
Source organism: Engraulis encrasicolus (assembly GCF_034702125.1). Taxonomy (NCBI): domain Eukaryota; kingdom Metazoa; phylum Chordata; class Actinopteri; order Clupeiformes; family Engraulidae; genus Engraulis; species Engraulis encrasicolus. The sequence continues at coordinate 32,818,283 of NC_085869.1, read as the reverse complement.
TCGAATGCAACTTTCTGTAGCCCTGAAGAAGGTTGCACACGACTGAAACGCGTCGACTTGATGTCCATGTCTAAATAAAGTACTTTTAACAGACTTCAGAGTGCATCGGACTCTCTCTCTTTACCTCAAGTTTGCCATTTTGGATACCGATGAGGACCTGAGGATTTGTATTACCCCTTATTCTCTCTCTCTCTCTCTCTCTCTCTCTCTCTCTCTCTCTCTCTCTCTCTCTCTCTCTCTCTCTCTCTCTCTCTCTCTCTCTCTCTCTCTCTCTCTCTCTCTCTCTCTCTCTCACTACATCATCAACATAACATTATTAATTGGCTGTAAAAGTGAAGAAGGACTGAATATTAGAAAGACTAGCCCTTTTTGACCTTTTGGAAATTATTTGTATAACTTTTTTATGTTTTCCCATAAAATGTTTGCCAGGCCATTTTAATACAAAGCCATTTTGTTTGCCAGGCCACTCAAAAAATTATTATAATTGGGGACCCCCAGGAAGACTAGCGAACTGCTATGGCACAAGCTAATGGGGATCCTTTATTTAAACAAAATAAATGTCAGACGCCTTACAGTGCCTTTTTCCTCCATGTGTATTGTGGTGCAGGGCCCAGGAGGCAGGAGAGGAGGTGACGGAGGCCACGGTGGATAGGAGGATCGGGGACGAGATCCAGAAACTGCTCACCCTCAGGGCCTCTGCCAAGATCAGGTGAGGAGCACTGTGCTGCTTGAATGCAAACATCTGTCAAATAGCAGTGAAATCCACTGAAAAAATGGAATTTACAGGAATTATTTACAATTGATAAATAATTGGTAATCATTAATAATTGGTAATTGGTAATCCTTATGTCTGGTGAGATTCAAGGGTTTTTTTTGTTTTTAAGGGTTCTTCACCATTGTGAGGTTGAAATTGAGCTGCTGTGGCAAAGTCTATGTGTTTTAAATGAATTCTATATTTACTGTATATGTCACTTGACTCATTCTAGCCCAGTTCTTGTATGCCATAATAGTAAACACAAGAATGAGAAGTATATTGTGAACATCTGGAATTCAGTCATTTGTTCTGCCATCCTTCTCACGTCTCACTCCTGCGTGTGCTTCAGGTCTGTAGACTGCCTGTCCATGCCCGCTGGCGAGGTGCGGTTGGCCCTGCTGTTGCAGAACAACACGGTGGAGACGTACTCTCTGCGAGCCAGCGACCCCACCCCAGCCGGCACCAAGACCTCACGCCTCACCCTCGCCGGCCACCGCACCGACACGCGCACTCTGGCGTTCAGCTCGGAGAACACCGCCATCCTCTCAGCGTCTGGGGAGACGGTCAAGGTCTGGAACAGGTGGGTTGAGGACAAGGACAGTCAGTCATATGGAAACAAAAACATCATGTATGACAACAAGTGGCTAGTGGAGAAAGGATAGATTAAGTATCACACACATGCTCCCACACACAATAGTAATGGCAACAGTGAGTTAAGGCCACGTAGACTAGACAGAGTACAATAAATGTTTACAACAGAAGACCTACAGGGCCTATCGTCACAACTCTCAGATTAAAATAGAATTTCATTCCATATCAATAAGTATACTGTAATGACATGTACTTCTCACTAATTTCTGCTCTCTCTCTCTCTCTCTCTCTCTCTCTCTCTCTCTCTCTCTCTCTCTCTCTCTCTCTCTCTCTCTCTCTCTCTCTCTCTCTCTCTCTCTCCCAGGTCCACTCTGCAAGTGGTGCGGACGATGGCTTGTGAGTACGCCCTCTCCTCCTTGTTCGTCCCCGGAGACAGACAGATCATCCTGGGCTCCAAGGTAAGGTTGAAACTGGGTGGTTATCATTGCATGTTAGTAGAGAACTAAGATGGCATTCGTAATGCACAGACTGTCAGTCCACAATAAGCTGTTCATTTTTTACATCTACATGTTTTTATTGTGTCCATAATTGATTAAAGGGACACTGTGCAGGAAATGGTCAAAAAAGGTACTGCAACTATGTTGCTCATTGAAACTGGGTTGGCTATTGCCAAATTTGATATTTACATGAAAGTTTACTAAGTAATAAACAAATATTTTCTAGTATGGTCCAAGTAGAGTCATATTGCAGCAAAAAATGGCTGTTTTTGGAAATTCAAAATGGCAGACAATGCAGAAGATCCCCCTTTTCATGTATGAAAAGTGCAATTTTTCCAGTCATAATGAATACTTAGAATTTGGTGGTGGTGGTAAGCATTCATTAAGAAGGTAACATTAGTGAATGGGCAGCATGAATTCTGGAAATAAACAACCAAAAATCTCACACAGTGTCCCTTTAAATCTTCATCTCTTCTGTTATCCTGCCCTAACCTCCATCCATGACTTTCTTTCTGCCTTTCTTTTTTTACCCTTCTCCTTTATGTCAACTACCACCTCTCTGTTTCTACTCCTCTGTCTCTTCCTCTCATATTTTTTTTCCCCTTCCTATTTCTTTGTTGTCTTCAGTCAGGGAAGCTGCAGTTGTTTGAGTTGTCCTCTGGCAGTCTGTTGGAGACCGTAGACGCCCATGACGGAGCCGTGTGGTCCATGTGCCTCGCACCTGACCAGGTACGCCATGCCACTCCCACTTCACATGTCTGTCCCACATAGTCCACAAATTAGGGATGCAAATTATCGATTATTTCACTAATTGTTTCTTGATTGACCTTATCGATTGACTTACAATTAATTGAGGAGTGCACCCTCCCCCAAACCATTTCAATCTAAAAATCTAAATTAGATAAAATACCAAATATGAATTCATTTCTATTCTTATTCTTTTATCCGAAGGTGATTGAAATATCCCACTCTTTACAGCCCTCTTCACATGCAGCTTGTCATGCCCATTTCACCTGGGTCTCTTGCCAGTTGAGTTGGCGATTAATTGCAATTCGATTAGCATTTTAATTGATTGAAGTTGATCAATCGATTACTTCTTGACATCCCTACCACAAGTGATGTTCTGTGTGCTTGTGCTTATTTGCAGAGGGGCATTGTGACCGGCAGTGCAGACAAGACAGTGAAGTTCTGGGACTTTGAGCTGATCAAAGATGAGCAGTCAGAGCAAAAGTCAAAGTGAGTGAAAACAAACTCTTACGCGTTTTACAAGTGAATCTGATATTTCTTTCTTTGTAAAATCTTAACTTCTGTACACCAATTACTATTTTTAGTTCTCATAGTATGTTTCTGCATACACACTTAGATCAAATGAATGTACTTTTTCTTGTGTGTGCGTGCGTGTGTGTGTGTGTGTGTGTGTGTGTGTATAGGAGGCTGACGTTAAAACACACTCGCACACTGCAGCTGGATGAGGATGTATTGTGTGTGCGCTTCAGTCCGGACCACCGGCTCCTAGCTGTGTCCCTGCTTGACTGTACAGTCAAGGTCTTCTACGTCGACACACTCAAGGTGAGCGCTTCTCCCATGATGCATCAGTGATTAACAAACTCATTATTCCGGCCTTTGTTGGAATTGGAAGTGGGTCGGGCTGAACCCTGTCCATCACAACACAGCCAGGGAACACCTGGCACTTATATTGGTTTCAAAAATATGTTCTTAAAATATTTGAATGGCAAGAATATGAACAGTCATTTCCAAGTATGAAATGCAAAAGTCAAAAAATGGCGCTTACATAATTTTGTAACGTAACTATTCACTACAATATTTGGCTGTAGGTTAAGAATCATTTGCATTTAAAGTCCACCAGAGGTCCACTAGAGTCCACTAAGGGTCCATATAACTTCCTACCGACTTGTATGTCCTCTAAATGTTCAGATCTTTTCTAATAGGGAGGGGTGTTATTTGATGAAAATGTTCAGATTCAACTTTAGCCCAGATTTTCTAATGCTACCATGTCTTAGGAATACATTGATGTAAAATTTTTAAAAATTAAGCCCGAAAACCCCCCCCTACCCCAGAAATTACTTTTTCACCCCAAAAACGCCTGTTTTTGTGCTAATCGTCTATAGTTCCCAATGTTTTATGAGGTACAGAGTGAAAATATGTCCATGCTGGATCATCTAATGGCATTTCATGTGGCATGCCATGCTGGAGGTGTACTTTGAGCAAAAAAAAGTCAAATGTCAAGGTCATATTCAAGGTCAAAGGTCATCAATATGGTCTTAAATGCCTATTTTCTGCCATTTGTCCATGGTTCCCCATCTTTTATGGAGTGCAGAATAGAAATATGACCATGCTGGGTTATTTGAAAGGTATTTCATGTACCATGCCATACTGGAAGTGAGCAGCAAAATGTGTAGTGTCAGTCCTACTTAAGGTCAAAGGTCACGAAAATGGTTTAAAATGCCTATTTTTGATGTTTCAGTGTAGAAAGTTAACTAAGGGCACTTAAATGGCTACTTATGTGATATATAAATATTTTACACAATGCAATATCTTATTTCTAGGTTATATTGAGGGTTAAAGTAATCAAAATTGCTTAAAAATCATGTGAACTGATGGAATATAGCCTCTTTGTACAGATGCACCCACCTACATTCCATTATCAGTTCAGACCCAATCAGACTTTGCTGGAATGACTGAACTACATCATAACATATGAGAGCCTTAGATAAGATATTAAGACTTAGTCATTACAATTTTGAGGACAATAAGGTGAAAACATAGGTCCTGCACAAAGGGTTAAACGCATTGTCTCTTTTCTGTCACAATGATCAGTGTGGATCACTTTTGTGATATCAGCATGTCCAGTTAGGAGGCAACACTGTGAGTCCATTTGACTACTGTTGTGCAAATTTAACAAATAGTGGGTAGAAATAGTAAAGGCAATATAAACAAGCCCCAAAACAGAGTTATCCTGTAGGTGGTGGCACAGTCTATCTCTCTTTTTCCATCCTTTCTGGCTGTTTTTTGGTCACATGCATGTTTTCAATGTCCCACCCCTGGAGTTGGTGTCTATCACCCACTAGAAGCATGGACGAGGTGCCAAGAGACATGCCGTTACACCAGGGGACGTACAGGAGACTAGAACGGTTTTAAAACTTAGAAGCGGGATCACCATCTCCTTCCTTGGGACAGGAAAGCACTGTCAGAGCCCTGAAAAATCAGGTTTGCAGGGTACTGATGTGCATGTTTCTGCTCAACTGGTCAGAATAGTCTTCATGAAGTCTGTTTGAGGGCCTAGTATCCACAAGTGAAGCCTATGCTTATAAAGAGGCAAAGAGCAATTTGCATGAACCAAAAAACATCAAGAAAGGCACATTCACCATTGGTAACATTGATGCTGTTGTTGTTCATTTTTCTTCACATGTGAAACTTCAGTTATGATGGAAGAGGGTATTGACCCTGAATAATAAACCCACATTACAATTTTCTAAGCATAGTAGCAACTGTAGATCTGATTTGAAATTGGTGCCATGCACATAAAGTTAACTGATTTATCGTTTTCACTTGGGTCATCCAACTTGCTTGACCTTTGTCTCTTAGGTCCCTTTTGTTCTTTACACCACATTATTGTGACACATTAGCAATATTTATGATTAGAAAAGTCAAGAGCTAGATCAACAGTGTGTTAATATTACAGGTTTATTCATTTTCACATTTGTTTTTTTTTCCGTGAAAAACGGTTTGAAAATAGCACCCCCTCATCAATATTTTGTAACATTTGACCTGTATTATGACCTTGAACCATTGTACTTGCATAGTTTAAAGACCTAAGATCATTAAATGGACCATTATGAACATAATCTATGTGTTGTACTGGGTCAGCAACCCAATGACACAATTTTTTCCTTAAAAATCGATATTTTGTAATCTTTGACCTTTATTATGACCTTGATATTGTACTTGCATATTTCAAAGTACAACTGTGATATGATATGCCACATGTAAGATCATAAAATTGCAAATATGGGAAATAATTAGTGCTTTGTACTGGAATAGCAGTTGAAAAGCACGTATTTTCCCCTTAAAAATC
>NC_085869.1:32797345-32807345 GCF_034702125.1 Engraulis encrasicolus | reverse complement strand
TGGCTGGCTGTTTTTTCTCTCTCTTTCAGTTCGAGCTCTCGAGTGTGAAAGAAAGCGCGCGTTTACTCCCCGGCCCGTGCGCACAAGCAGGGCTCTAAATCAACACCAGCCAACTGGCCAAATGTTTAAGTTTTGCTGGCAGAAAATACCACTTTACTACACTTTGACCCATTAGGGAGTGTGTGTTTGGCCATATGACGGAAGGTCCGTTAGATATTTCAAATGTCCGGTATTCTGCAATACAGCCGGCCACTTGTCCGGCCGGTAAGAATTCTAGCGTGAACACTGGCCTGCATGTTTATACAGTCTATTTAACTTAGATTTCGTAACAAAATACTTTAATGGCTTTAATTTAAGGGCTTTGATTTGTTATCATAGATCACCCCTCCTTATAAATAAAATTTGAAATTTCGGGCTTCCCTCGGGCTCGGGCCTACACATCCAATAATTAGTCGGCCTCGGGCCGGGCCCGGCCCAATTCCCATGGGCCCATGTCGGTTCGGGCTTGGATTTTTTTACCCGTTCTTACCTCTGGTGCGTGCGTGCGTGTAGGCTGAGCGCATCATGGAGGCTCTGGAGCTGTACAGGGAGGAGACCCAGAAGATGGAGGAACACGAGGCCGCCTGCAAGGCAGCAGGGAAACAGGTCCGATCGTCTCCCTCACACACACACACACATTGTAATACTTTTATTTGGATCTCATCAGAAAGACAGCATTAGCAGGTATCCATGTATATGTCAAAGGAACAACCTACTTCCACAAAGGAATCATTCTTCTTTTTAGGATGTATGATGGTTATGTCCGGTGTGTTTGGAATATTGCTGATAAGGGTTTTATCATTACCACGCACACACACTGGTTCTCTCTCACCCTTTTAATCTCTGGCTATGGACACACTATGCCGGATAATTATGAATACACATATCCATAGTTGAAGTACTTTAGTGTTGATCAAATTTGTGGCGGATTTCCTTTTTCGGTTTGTGGGATTTTTCAGTAACAGCACAGTCTATTTATCTCATTAGCTGCAGTGGGTTTTGTGTGTAACAGCTGTGTAATATCATGTGTTAGTGTTGTACTTGCACCATGAAATGACTTTTATTTTTGACACCTCTGTGTCCGGCTCTTTATGTTTTTTACCCTCCAAAGCTTCCTCCAATGAAGGTGAACCCCATCCTGGCTGCCTATGGCAACATCTCTGTAAGTACTTTTAAGATCAAAAGAAACACAACACAGACTCAACAGAGCACAGAGCAACATAGCCTCTCACATAAGTATGTTTGAAGGAAGAGGCTGTTTCTCTAAACTCATACAGTGCTGTTTGCAGGGTGGTGTTTTAATTTAGCTGTAACTATGAGTGGGTCTACTCTTCGCTCAATATAGATGCACAGTAATGGGCCTCAGCCTGTCCATTTGTGGAACTGTAGAACTAGAATCAAATTAAAAACTGAGTGGCACTAAATTTGCAAAGCTAAAAGTGTTTGACTTTGTGTGTGTTTGTGTGTGTTTTGTCTCCTCGTCTGCAGCCTGCCCGCTACGTGTTGGACGTCATCAGGAAGGTTCGCTCCAGGTGAGGTTTATCCGTTACCATGGAAACCCCTTGGCCCTTTGACCAGCTAGCCTGCTAATGTGTTTGCACATCATTGATTGAGTAACAACACTCAGCTCAGTTCTTAAGCCCACTGGTCTGTTTGGTAGATAATACCATCATCATTGTGTTTAGTTTTTGGGGATTGTTTCTATGGGGGGAGAGAGTGTTTTTTATCATGTGAGACCCACACACACATCCATCATGGCTCAGTATCGACAAGTCTTGGCCTTACACTACAGAATTAACAGATCCATAGAAAGTGTATTAGTACTGATCATATCCCCCAGTTTAATCTGATGATGAATGACTGTTTGGTCCTCCATTGGATTTGTTATGAACTGGAACACAGGCTTGTTGATGTAAGCAGGCCATAACTCTAGTGTTATAATGATACAACATGTTAGTTTGTGCGTCAACTAGTTTGAAATGTAATGTTTTTTGTCTGCCTTACTTACATTCCTTACTTTCTTTCATTTTTCATTTATTTCTGTCTGTCTGTCTGCCTGCCTGTCTCTCTTTCTTTCCCTCTCTCTCTCTCTCTCTCTCTCTCCTATAGTGAGCTGGAGGTGTCTCTGCTAGTGCTGCCGTTTCCCTATGTGCCTGACCTGCTGAAGCTCTTTAACTGCTATGTGAAAGACGGCCAGGAGGTGGAGCTGGTGTGCCGCTGCCTCTTCTTCCTGCTCCGGTACGGTGCAGTAGGCTGCATTTACACAACTCCCAATTCAACACAAGAGGCTCTCTGTGTGTTACAACTTCCAATGCAATCAACAGTGTAGTTGTAGGCAACTGAATATTTGGACACGGTACATAAAAACTAATGGTGTGTGTGCGTGTATGCATATGTGTTCGCGTGTGTGCGTGCGTGCGTGCATACATTGCGTGCGTGTGCGTGCATGCATTCACACACGCTGCCACTTACAAGACCTCACAGTTTTCTCCCTCATCTTGGCGCAGGATCCATTTTGGCCAGATCACTAGTAATCAGATGCTGGTGTCGGTGATCGATGAGCTGAGGGTCAACACCATCTCCAAAGTTCGAGAGATCCGGGTGAGTGATTCTTCTTCTCCGCAGAACGTCGAGTTAAACCATACTGAACTCAAGAAGGTTTCATTATTTTGCAAAGACACCACATTCTGGCTTTCTGAAGCAGGTGTTTATCTTGTATTATTATATGGTGTGACGTCATCGGTCGAATGCTCCATTCATTTCAACGGGGCTCCCCAACGTTCGCACGTCTGTTATTTTTCGATAACGGACGGGTTGGTCTATAACAGACCGCTGTCAATGGCAACAAGACTTTTCACTGCTAAAGCGACTTTTCAACAAGACTCTAATCAGCTGCTGTGATAGACAACACCTGTTGTCCTGGCTACCTAGCTGTTGCCTAGCGGTGTTCCACAATGGCACTGTTTTGTTTTGCGCAGCAACAATCTTAACATTAAATAGGCCTAAAGAAATGTCCCCGCCATGTGTGAATCATTTAAGTATATCCATATAATAAGCGGGTTAACTTTCGGCGAGTCGGTCGCTTTGTGGAATAGCAGCACTTCAGAGAGAACAAGACCCCTCCGCTCCGCGTCGGGGTCTAAAGATTCTCTCTGTCGTGCTGCTATTCCACGGTAGCGACCTTCTCGCCGAACGTTAACCCTTACGTATATCTTGTATTGGGTTATCAGAAGCAAACACAGAAACTTGCCACTGCATGTTCGTTTTTCTGTATTTTGTGGTGGACTGAATGGCCTATTACTGCTGCTCTTTAAGTGATTATACCCCCTTTATTACAATGTAATGTGATGTGAATGCAATGAAAGTGAAACATTGAATTGGAGGATTTCCTGACATACTTCTCTATCAGACTCAATAATATCATTTGCTCCAGTTATCAAGTATTCAGCATTGGAATACATTACAAACACTAGTTCTGACAAATTCAATAATAAAATATACATTCATGATCAAAGATAAAACAATGATTACCTCTGCCAAGGAGGTTATGTTTTTGGTCGCGTTGGTTTGTTTGTCCGTTAGCAGGATAACTCAAAAAGTTATGAACAGAGTTTGATGAAATTTTGTTGTTGGAAATGAGAAAAAAATAGAAAATCCCGGACCACCAACAAAATTGAATCTCTTGTTCTAAGTTATATTATAGGCAGGCATAGGATTCCACAGTGTGTAGATGTTATGGCATCAGTGACCCCATGGCCTTGGCGGAGGTCTGCACTCTCTGAGTGCTTCTAGTTAAAATTTGAAAATGGTTTTCTTAACTGTCCGTCATGATCATGTTGCATTCATGGTCTGTTCCCCTGGTGTTCCTCACAGGATGTTCTAGGCTTCAACAGCGCCGGGCTCCAGTTCCTGCAGCGCGAGATCGAGAGCAAGGAGGACGTTATGTTCTTCGCTGACGCCACCAGCCACTTCGAGGACAAGAGGAGGAAGAGGAAGAAGAAGGAGAGGGCCATTCTGTCTCTTGCATAGATGAAAGAGAGAGAGAGAGAGCGGAAGGGTCCATCTCATTACCTTACCTCCCATCCTCTCCTTTTGCTTATGGTCTCATGCTTTGCCGACGTCCCTCCTCAGTGGAGAAAACAATAAAGTTTCCCCACTCTCAACCTAGGCGAACAACTTTTGGGGTACTTTTCCCCATTCAACATCCCAATTGCAAATGAGACGTCTTGCCTCGCATCATGAGGCCACAAACAAAAGGAGAGGCTGTGAGGTTAGATATTGAGTTAGACCGAGAGTCATCTTGTCACTGACAGGAGGAAGAGGGGGAGAGAGACATGTTGTCCAAAAAGGAAGATGAAGAACAGAAAAGTGTCATTCCCTCTGAAATCACTCAGTGGTAGAAACAAATTGAAAGCGGACTGGACTATTTCCCATAGACTGCCTCCTGCACCTGCACAATCACAGTGCCGATGTGTGTGTGTGTGTGTGTGCTTTTTTTCTACAGCAAGACTACATTTTATAACACATGATTTGCTGCAAAGTATAATATTGTACTGACAAAAAAAAACCCTGTGAGGGTGTCTTGACCTCTATCACTGCTAAATGTGTATGGCTTGTCAGGCCTTTCAAGAGAAGTTATTTGTAATAAAGTGCAAAAACAGCCTCGATGGCAGGCCTTGTGAAAGGTTGAATGTGTATCGCAGGTCCCTTCAGAGCCTTTTACCTTCATTTTAAGTACATACATCTCGTCTAATGCCTATATTTTGGTAAGACCTGACATTTTCTTCCTGCCGCCCTTGTTAATCTCTCTCCCTCCCTGTGTCTGCAGAAATGAGGCCAGACATGTGGTGATGTATGCTTTTTGCTATAGCTTTTCCTGTACCAAGAACTCAGGGGAGAGAGAGATTTTTTCCTTCAGTAGGTGTGCGTGCGTGCGCGCGCGTGTGTGTGTGTGCCTGTGTATGTGTGTGTGTGTGTGTGTGTGTGTGTGTGTGCGCGTGTGTGTGGTTCAGTAATACAGCAATGAAGGTTTGTGTGTGTGTGTGCGTGTAATTCAGACGTGTAGTGGTCCTGTTCTGAGGCCGTGGTGAGAGCTGTCGCCAGAGGCCTGGACCACCGGCGCTCCACAGGCCTCAACGGAATGGAAGGGGGAGTGGGATTGGAGTGGGAGAGGGAGTGGGAGTTTGAGCAGGATTTGAATGGGAATGGAGGTTTCAATTATTTCTCCCAACTTCCCTTAACTGCTGTCATGGAAGAAATGGGAACGGGTTATTCGGATATAGAACACCAACACTCTCTCCATCTCTACTTCTTTACATCTCTACATCTCTCCTCTCTCTCCATCTCTCTCTCCACCTCCCTCTCTCTCTCCTTCCGCCCCTCCCTCGTGCCCATGTTTTTCCAAGCCATGATTTCTCTATGGGAAGCAGATTGGGCAGTAGTGGGCCTGTGGGCAGGATGCAGGTAGACTTTAACACGCTCGTAACTCCAGCAGAATTTACAGTTACTAGGCCTCTCCTATGTGGCACCCATATTTCATGGCTTCGTTCAGGGTTTGTGTGTGTGAGTGAGACATAGAGAGAGAGCGAGAGAGAAGGGTGTTCTATGCAAAGCATGGCAACACCATAGGATACCTTGACACCCCCCCACCATGACGAGTCACTGTTGTGTAGTACATAGCTCTCTCTCTTTCTGATCGTGGACTAATGCTCGCCGCTTGTAAGAAAAAGTATATGAAAGATGCAAACTGTTGCCTCTAGCGAATCTTTTGCGTCACTACTTTGAGACTTAGAGACCTGTGCTCTCTTCCCTGTACTTCACTGAGGCCAATGTCCTTTTGGCGTGGCCTGTCCCTCTAGCTGAGCTACAAAGCACTCCTGGTCACTGTCAGAGAGTTAGGGCTAGGGCTGGTAACATAAGTTTGATAGTATTCATGCCCGGTGTCTGACTTCAGGCTTGGCTGAGTATATCTGCAAAAAATAAAGCAGTCTTTATGTTTTTGTTATTCATAAAAGATTCAGGCCTAGATTTTCATTCTGTTACAGGCTACAAAATACATTTTGTTTCAATTCAATACTTCAACACTTAAAGAGTTACATTTAACATCTATTCTGCAGTGGTGGTCCTACTCTTTCACAGTAGAATTATGCTGCAACATACGGTGTACTTTTAGTAGCTAATTTCGATAGAACACCACCACATCATATATATCATTCCCGGCATTTGTTAACAGGCTACATAGTGAAAATGTTTTCATTAGTTTAGTTAGCTTTACTCAACACTACTAGAGTCAAAAGTAACCATCCATAGTGTAATATCCAAAGTGTTGGTCCCACTCTTTTTTAATGGTAGAATACTAGCGTTAACACTGCAACATACAGTCTGTGCACTGGCAGCTCATTTCGACAGAACGCCAGCACATCAAACGCATCATTCTCGTCCGCGCGTTAATATGGCCGTCACGAGGAAAGGCCCCTTGAGGTAATGAGATTACACATCACAAACACCTTCGCCCCTCTGTTCAATTTTCTGCCCGGCCTCGCGTCGCTAGACTAGAAAACAAATGAACTGTGTATTTATACGGCCGTAAAAAGCCTGACAGCTTTTATGGGGGAACATTTGCTCTTTTGACCATAAATGTCACACCTACCAAGATTAAAAATTCCTAAAGAGGATTTTTTTCCCCTTCTCTCTCTCTCTCTCTCTCTCTCTCTCTCTCTCTCTCTCTCTCTCTCTCTCTCTCTCTCTCTCTGTAGAACTGAACGTGTGCTCCTGGTAGGTATGGTGTGGTGTTTGTCACAACCACAGTCTGATTTTGTAATTGGAGGTGTTTGGAAAAACTGTTACAGAAGGAACATTATTTAGTGTTAAACAGAGTGCTGCATAATGCTGACCCTGTGCAACAAAACATCAAAACATCTGTACGCTTGTGAAAACTGCCAGCTTTGAGTATGCATGAGTTCAGCCGTACAGCAGGCAATAGTACTGTTTGCCAACATGATCAGCAGCATGGGGGCCACGTTCCACCAACTGAAATCTACCACGCAAAAAGCCAAAGAAATTTCATAACGGCATGAAGTATAACGTGCTGGTTGACATATTTAAAACATTTGCCTCACAAACTAGGCCTGTGTTCAGTTAAGGGATCGATTGATTGCATGGATGAAGTATTCCGTTTTATTAATCTTTCTCAAATATTGCCTCATGCAGGCAGAGACAGAGGTTGTACACAGCTCACCTGAAAATGCCTGTGCTTTCTTCATATGGAATGGCGTACGTGGTTAAGATGAGATAACTTTACCTCAAGGTTTGGCAGGTTTTCAGGTTGGTCAGCCTTCAAAAGGTTCCACCATCAGTTGCTGGCCTGATCTGCACAGTTACCTATGACTGGTCAGAGGTGTTGTTTGACATATTGGTTGTGACTGGCATCAAGTCAGCTTTTGAGATTACTCAGTCTGTGCATAAAGGGACATAGGGTAGGTACTGTATACTCACTATTTACATTCATTGACATGCACGAACAGAAAGTGTAGGCTACATCAGGAAACAAAGGTAATGTTTTGATAATGATAGTTTTTCACAAAGATACTGTAGTTCTTTTTGTGACAAAACAGAATAGTTGGTGGTAATTTCTAAAAAATAAAAAAGGAAGCAATTTGAGATGAATCATGGTTGCAGCTATTCTACATTTTTTAAACTTAGTATTTGTTTATTATTTAATATTTATGCCATTTTGAAATGCTTTATTATTGCTGTGTCTGCACACCTACAGTACAGTACTGTAAGCAGACATCATGAAAAGTGTCAACTGCTTTGTTGCACAAGGTGGCAGCATTGGCTTTCTAAAGAGAGCCTTGCGCCAGGCCGAGTAGGAGGCCAGGCCTGTGCGCCAGGCCAGAATAGCATTTCACAAATCGCCTCTGCTCTGCTGCTCTGTCAAAAGTCAGGGGGGGTTGAATGGTGTCAGACCCTTCATCGCAGTCTCATCACGGTAAGGACATTTCCCCAGTGTTTTACACAAAAATACCATCACAAGGCCGACCTCGTTTGTATGTCAGTGTGCGCTCAGAAGCAAATCTCTCCCTCTCTCTCTCTCTCTCTCTCTCTCTCTCTCTCTCTCTCTCTCTCTCTTTGTCCTCAAAATTTGGGTTTCTGACAGCTGTTGATTAGCGGTTAGCGTTTCACGTCTCTGTTTAAACCATAGGATTAAGAACTCTGAGAAATTAACCCCTCACACCTGTCACGCGGGGCCTAACTGGAAGCATTTGTAGATATCGCGGGCAGAAATGGGCCTCCCTGGACTCTGATGCCGTCCAGTGAGGATTGTTTTTGCTTTGCAGCCAAAGGGGGGAATGAATAGCTATTAGCTGTGTGTGTGTGTGTGTGTGTGTGTGTGTGTGTGTGTGTGTGTGTGTGTGTAAACCGTCAGTCCAAAGTATCTCATTACTTCATGCTAAGCCCATTTTGAAAATATGGTCGCCTTACATCAGCGCACCTATACAATTCCCCATGAATATAGAGGTACGCGTGGCTGTCGACTCAAACATTTCGCTGCTATAGGCCTTTAGGCCCTACCCACCACTGTTTTTTTTTTGTTATTTTCTCGAAGTTACGCCATACAAATTTATCAGACACCTGCTACCTGCCAACAGCATAAATGAAAATTCACACATATTTTACATGTTATAGGAACCAAATCTGGCAAATAATTCTGCAAATAATTCAGCAATTCTGCGACGCTGACAGTTGGTCGTATAGTTGCTGTGGTCTCAGGGGTAATTTAAGCAGTGTCTCGGTGTGCGTATGAGAAATAGAGATGGTGTGAGAATGAGTGAGAAATATTAAGTGTGTGTGTGTGTGTGTGTGTGTGTGTGTGTGTGTGTGTGTGTGTGTGTGTGTGTGTGTGTGTGTGTGTGTGTGTGTGAGAGAGAGAGAGACACACACACAAAAGATATAGACCTACTGAGAAATGAATTTTACATGTGTATCGACACACAATACCTTGACCTCAAACACCTTGTGACAAGTGTCTGGCTTGTACCTAGATTCAGCTGAACAGTAAGTCTTCGCCATGGGACTCTTAAGTAGTGCTGTTGTCTAGAAGTGTTAAAGTTCTATGACAGGGGTGGGGAGCAATTCGGGGGTCCCGAGCGGCCCTTGAGGCCGTCTTATCTGGTTCCCGATATATATTTGTGAAGAAATCTTAGAAATTACATTTGCAACACAATAAAGTTATATTTTCAGGGGACCTAGTGAAGGTGGGGTCACACGTAAAGGTGGACACCTTCAATATAGGCCTAAAGTGCACGGTGGACATCCAGGTTTGTGTTCATAGTACGGCCCTTGGGGGACTTTATAAAATTTAAAGTGGCCCCTCGAATGAAAAAGGTACCCCTGATCTAGAAAGAGAACAAAGACGCCTAGTCAAGGCCGTTGAGCGCTTTGGCTGGAATTGGAACAAAACCCATCTGAAAGCCCCCCACACCAATCCCACTCCATTCTAAATGCTGTACATACAATCAGGGCTTGACACTGGCACCTGCCAACCGGCCAAACCGGCCTGGTAAAACTTGGCTGTGGCTGGTAACAATTTCAGTGTCACTAGCCAATTTGGCAGGTAGCTTATTCTATGGTATGACATATCAGAATAGCCTGTAATATACTGCACTTTGCCCCCTGTATATCAATTTTGTATCAATTGTTTGTAGAAGTTTGAGAAAACGGTCAGTTACTCCATTTCTATTTGTATGATTCATTTCCATGTAGAAAGCTGTGCACTCATCTTCTTGCTTTAGCACCTCATCTTCTGGTTAGAAAGTTAGAAAGCGTCATGATGAATAAAAAAAAGAAACAAAATCAAATTTGTGGCTAGTAGAATAGCTGAATGGCTTGTGACTTGGGAAAACCACTAGCCACAATGGCCAGCAAGCGAAAGTTATTGTCAAGCCCTGCATACAATGTA
>NC_085869.1:32789845-32792345 GCF_034702125.1 Engraulis encrasicolus | reverse complement strand
TAAAGATTCCACACGATACTCCAACGTCCAAACACAGAGTAGTAAAGCTCTTTCATTCACTGTGTGTACTGAGAAATAATTAGTTACCCCATATGCCATGTGATTTAATGGTAATTCCTATGTTTTGGGGTGTGGTGCGGAAGGGTCACAGTATGTCTGTGACCTTTGACCTGTTTAGGTATGTGGCTTCCCATGCAGGTGTTTGTGGACCCCCAAAACTCCCATGGAGAAACAGAGGTGCTGATATCCTTCTCAACACACACACACACACACACACACACACACACACACACACACACACACACACACACACACACACACACACACACACACACACACACACACACACACACACACACACACACACACACACGCACGCACGCACAAACGCTGGTCTTCTCTCTCTCTCTCTCTCTCTCTCTCTCTCTCTCTCTCTCTCTCTCTCTCTCTCTCTCTCTCTCTCTCTCTCTCTCTCTCTCTCTCTCTCTCTCACACACACACACACACACACGCCAAGTGTTTCACTTCACCCCAAATGGCTAATGAGTCCTTCTGTGTAGCAGATTGGCTTCTGTCGGCCCCTCCTTATGTTATTGTTTCGTTTAAGCCTGTTTTTGTCAAACACACACACGTTCCTTTAAACAGCCAATTAGCAGCCCTTTTTCACTTCAAGCGCTGTTATGCTTCGTGATGTTAAACATCAGTGACACGCTCAAACACTGGACCAATTAGCTCCGTGCTACTCAGCGGTGACAGAGAAAAACACACACACACACGCACGCACGCACGCACGCACGCACGCACGCACGCACGCACGCACACACGCACACACACACACACACACACACAGTACAACATATGCTTGCGCATGTCGCCCAAAATACAGTACACATTCATATGCACAAATGACCTGCATGCACAAGCACACACCACAGCGCACATATACTACATGCACACAAACAGATACACAAACACAAGAAAGTGCACACATACACATGCACACACGCATTCATGCACGCACATGCACACGCACACACAAACACAAGAAAGTGCACACATACACACGTACACATGCATGCATGCAGTGCACGCACGCACACGCACACACACTCACGCACAATACAAACACACCATGCACACATACAAAAACCTGCATTACTGTAAGTGTTACAGAGGTGAAAGGCTAATCGCATGTTGCATGGTCTGTCAGTGTGCCCTGCATACTGATGAAACACAGCACACTCAGACAGCACAGAGGAGGCACACCAAGCATGGCAGGCAATGCCTGTCAAGTCATCTATACTCCACTCTGTCAAGATGGACTGCTACTGTATGTTGAGATTGGCCACCATTATTCTGGTGGTGTTATAATGCACACCATTCTTCCAGTGGAATGCTATAAAAGTCCTTGCTGGAATCAACATCCTGTCCAAATTAGAACTGCCCCAACAGTATCTTGTTTAAAAAAAAATTAAAAACAGTTTTATTTTCATCTGCCTTTGGTGATAGAAGAAAAACTATATTGTATAATAGATAGTAGGCAACTAACTAACTGTCTTCTCTTTCTCTACTCTCTAGCACATTGAATGACAGTGGTGTATGATAATGTGCTATATAAATAAGATTGATTGATTGATTGATTGATTGATTGATTGATTGATTGATTGATTGATTGATTGATTGATTGATTGATTGATTGATTGATTGATTGAAGACTTTAGTGCTATATAGTAACACATTACGACTTGGCCATGTCTTGGTCAGATTGACATAGCTAAAACCCTAACACAGTAAAAAAAAAAATGCAGTGTTAATTCAACACCTAGAGAGTACTCTGGTACCAAATACACTCTAGGAGATCAAAACTTAGCAGCCGCTGGGCCTACTTCGGGCAACTCTTGGAGTTGGAGGTGTGAAGTTCATAAAGTTAAAAACACCTTTAGTATAAACGGGGGCCTAGTCTAAAAACGCTGGCCGGTTTCAATCACACTGGGCCTTCACCAGGGCGTGACAAACACTCTAGAAGACGTGAAATCGACTCTCTAGGTTTTTATTTAAGACTGCATTTTTTTCTACTGTAAACCCTTATTCCTGTGTTACTGTGCTAAAAAAGTTTTAAAAAGTGGAAGCCCATTGGGAAACTCCAACTCCCATTGTCATTGTGACACAGCACTCCACAGCACACAAGTGAACACTGCACACAACAAAATTGCATTTATGCCTCACCCGGGCAAGGGGGCAGCCCTGAATGGCGCCCCTAGGGAGCAGTACAGAGGGACGGTAACATGCTCAGGGTACATCAGTAATGGAGGAGGATGGGAGAGAGCACTGAATGATTACTCTCCCCACCAACCTGGCAGGTCGGGAGTCGAACCGGCAATCTTTGGGCAACAAGTCTGACGCCCTAACTGCTTACCCATGACTGCCCATAAATAACGGCTTGGTAGCTGAGCTCTAGCGTGGCAAGAATGCCTGTAAAGTAGGTCCCAGAGTGCTGAAT
>NC_085869.1:32782345-32784845 GCF_034702125.1 Engraulis encrasicolus | reverse complement strand
CCTCCGTCCTTCACGGACAGACCCACCCTGCTCCCCATCTCTTCCCATCTGTTTCTACACCTTTGTATGTCATGATGGACGGGCACCTTGGCATCACACAAATGTATGTATCCTCTGACCATTAAGCAAATTCACACCTCCATAGCTGCCATTATTAAAAGTCCTACTCTTCCTTCTTTACATCTTTAAAACACCTCTGATTTTCTACTGGACAAAATGTGCCTAACGCATCTCACTCTACAAGATTGGCAGTCTGTTTTTACAAACGGCATACTGCAGTAATAGCCCATGTAGAGCCATGAATGCAGAAGAGCTGTTCATGGTGTTGTGATTTGATGAATGAATTTCATCAACATTAAATTATTATTTTGGTACTTTAAAATAATGTTGTTTTAAGGCAAACCAACAGAGAGACTCTGGGTGGAGGAATGAATTGATGGATGGATGGATGGATGGATGGATGGATGGATGGATGGATGGTTTGATGGATGGATGGATGGATGGATGGATGGATGGATGGATGGATGGATGGATCTGAGGTCACAGAGCCGTAAGCCCTTTCCATGTGAGGCCTGCCAGATGGAATGGCTGAGTGAAGGGAGAAAGATGGATGGCTAGATGGATAGCTAGATGTTCGTATGCATGCATGTATGAGTACATGGATAGGGGATTGAAGAAGGAATACGTAATCTCTCTCAAAGCCTCCTTAGTTGTTTTATCAGCCTCGGGAGAGCGGGAGAGGAAAAAAAAACACAAGTGTGAAATCTCCTCAGCTGTTCGTAAGATAGGCCTAAGCGCCATGTGTGAGGTCATTGGATGAGTTAAGATTTCCTTTCCAATTCCTTCCTCACTCCTCTCTCTCTCTGTCCCTCATTCTCCATTTCTGTTTCATTACCCCTCTCCTCATTCCTCGGCTCCTATTGAAACATTTTCAGCTCCTCGAATGTCGTTTCATCTGGCGTGTATAGACTACTACCTCCGCTGCAGCACCGCTATAAATCTAACGCTTAACTACACTGCGCTATGAATCTCCAACGCTACACACCTCCATAAGTCACCAACCCCCCTGTGCTAAGGCAACAGCCCATTACAGTATATACATGAAAGCAGAAGAATCTATTTCAAGCGAACGAGTGCTGCCGAAGCGATCCGTCATTCGTCGCTTCACACGTTAAGGTCTATTGAGCGCCGGCCGGGTTTATTTTAGACATTTAAAGTATTTAATTTCTCTCCGGTTTTAAAAAGCCATCAGTGGTACGATGTGGTGTAGTGGTGTGTGGTGTGCTAGGCGTTGGTGGTGTGGGGTTTTCGCCACGTGACTTATGGAAGAGAGAACACGACGCCGTGTGAGGCTGAAGGACCTAAGTGTGTGAGCTCTATACACAGTGTTGAGAGAGTTAGAGGCCTCTCATCTCTCCATTGCTCTTTCTCTTCTGGATCTCTCTCCCTCTCTCTCTCCCCCTATCTCTCTCCCCCTCTCTCTCTCTCCATGGTGGGTCCTTTCTGGGCACGCTGCCACAGGAACCAGCAGGGGGCCTCATTCTGAAGGTGCCTCACACATTGCCTGCGCGAAATATGAGTTACGATGGGGGCGTATCGTGTGATAGCGCCGTGTGTTCGCATTGTAAAAATAAAGTGTGTGTGACACCGACGCTCCCCACCCCAACCGCCACCCCGGTCCCCCTGACCTGCACCTCTCTGTCTCTGGTCCCATTTGTGGCAAATTTTTCTGAGGTTGAGTAAGAGTATCTCTTTCATCACCTCAGACAGTTAGGCAATGGATACATCCACTATCCGTGGGTATCGCTGGGGAGAAATAATGAAAATTATACAAAATAGGCTGAAGAGAGAGAAAAGGACGAGAAGGACTGCATAGAGAGAGAGAGAGAGAGAGAGAGAGAGAGAGAGAGAGAGACAGAGAGAGAGAGAGAGAGAGAGAGAGAGAGAGAGAGAGAGAGACAGACAGACAGACAGACAGACAGACAGAAAGAAAGAAAGAAAGAAAGAAAGAAAGAAAGAAAGAAAGAAAGAAAGAAAGAAAGAAAGAAAGAAAGAAAGAAAGAAACACAGAAAGAAACACAGAAAGAAAGACAGCTGAAGGGACTTAGACAAAATGTAACTAAAGCACATCCCATGAATATGTGGAACAGTGATAGAATCTCCAAAACATTAAGGCCAAGTGAAAAGTTGAGGACAGTGTTTATAGTTCCAGGGGGAAAGGATATCATGAGTTAAAAAGAGCATGAAGGACACAAGTTAGTTAGTAGGACGGCACAATTTTGGAAAAAAAACCACAATCACGATTATTTGGGTCAAGATGGGAATCATGATTATTTAGAATTTTCTTTTAAATTATAACAAAATTAAATATCAGAACGATATATATAGGTGGACAGATTTCTGGTCATAAACACTAGCATGCCAGTATGTGCTGGCTTCAAGGATGCTCAAAGGCAGGTAACTATTGCCAAATTTGCCACGATAAAATCCTGATTGAAAT
>NC_085869.1:32774845-32777345 GCF_034702125.1 Engraulis encrasicolus | reverse complement strand
TTCAAAGCCTATGAACACCATCTACAAGAGTGAGAAAGGGTCTACAGTATGTTATACATACATTACACACATATTAAGAGTATGGCACATTTGTGTTGAAAAAAAAAAAATCACCACAGTGACAATCTACAATACAGTGCAGGCATGGACTGGTAATCTAGCATACACAGCATTTCCCAGTGGGCCAAAGCCCAATCATCCTGTGTTATTTGTATTTTTTAGAGGCTGGCCCAAAATTTAGAAAAGGCGGCATAAAAATGCCCAGACCTTTTTTGCGTCCCACTTCAGCCTTGATACAGTGTATTATCGGCCAGTTGGCCCCAAGAGGACTGTACAGTATAATTCAGTTATCAGAGTTTGGCGTTTGGCGTGTATGTTCAGATACGCAAACAAAACAGGATAAAGTTAACCATGGCTGTAAATTTCCCCTCTCTACTGGGGAGGCTCCTATCAAGTTTAACGAGGTATTACCCATCCCTGGACTTTCAGGGAATACACTCCAGACTTGTGGGTCCTCTTGCCAAGCGGGGACTTTGGGCCAGATTCATAATACGCACGCACATACACACACACATTCTCTCTCTCTCTCTCTCTCTCTCTCTCTCTCTCTCTCTCTCTCTCTCTCTCTCTCTCTCTCTCTCTCTCTCTCACACACACACACACACACACACACACGCATACACCCACAGATTCGTGGTCGTGGCCCGTACGTGCCAGCACTAATTCCCAGAAGCCAACAGCGAGCAGGCCTCCTGCCACGTCCAAATGGAGAGAAAGACACTTCTATGACCTGGTAGCCAAACAACGAGACAACGAGTCTGTAAAGGCGTGTTTAGTATGGGTGCATGGATGGATACAATACAATACAACATGTATTTATACAGCTAAGACCAGATTCCTTGAGCAACGTAGCATTTTTTTGAGTGCTTGGTGAAAAAAAAGTAACAAATATCGTTATTATATCAAAAGGAGTGGAAATGTTGATCAAAAGTCTCATTTAACAGTATTGTGTCTGTTTTCATGTCTTACGCTCCTCTCACTGGAAGAAATTTCCCCCATGGGGTACAATAAAGCTATTACTACTTTGACAATGCTAACACAAAATTAACAACTATTGGCACACAAAAGAAGAAAAAATAGCAGAAATATCTAGAACATTTTTGAAAGTTTGGGAGCTGCAGAAAAATGCATCGGCTTGATGGATGGATGGATGGATGGATGGATGGATGGATGGATGGATGGATGGATGGATGGATGGATGGATGGATGGATGGATGGATCGATCGATCGATCGATGGATGGATGGTTGTCAGTTTTCTCTTGGGCTAAATCCAACATATTCACTTGGTAACTGATCTACACTACGTAGTGATCAAAAGAGGGCACTACCCTTTGGGACGCATTTTACATTTGGAACACAGCCACAGGACTTTTTGGATGGATGGATGGATGGATGGATGGATGGATGGATGGATGGATGGATGGATGGATGGATGGATGGATAGATGGATGGGTGGATGAATGGATAGATGGATGGATGGATGGATGGATGGATGTGTGGATGAATGAATGGATGGATGGATGGATGGATGAATGAATGGATGGATGGATGGATGGATGGATGGATGAATGGATATATGGTTGCCACTGTGCTGTATACCATACACTGTAGGGGTCAAAACAGGGTAACCCTCCTATGTAATAAATGAGAAAATATTTGGGACGCAACCATTCTGTGTCAATGCTTTGTGGGAAAATCCTTTGTCAAGATTGTCCAGGAATGATGAGGTCACTGGTGCCATTTGTCATGATAAATCATATTCTGTGCCTACATTGTCATAACTAACTGCTCATTTATCTCATTTAGCTTTTGGCTTTTTAACATTGACTTCAAGTGTTTCTTTTTTTCATTATTTTTCATGATAAGATTTTAGATCATTTATCACGACTGCTTGCTGTCATCAAAATCTTGTCAGGTTTGGAACGTGGCCTGTATTTGATGACCTCTCTCTCTTTCTCTCTCTCTATCGCTCTCTCTCTCTCTCCCCTTTTCAGTAACCACAGCTGGGCATGTTGTGCTTTGCCCTTTTCCCTGTGGACTATTAGTGTACTCTGCCATCAGGGTGTTGACTTACTCCGAAAACACACACACACACACACACACACATACATACACACACACACACACACACACACACACACACACACACACACACACACACACAAGGCATCGTTCTCCATCACTCAGTGAGTTAGCATTAGGCTAACATAGCGGCTAGGCTACCGCTAATCTTCACAGGAGGCAGCTTTGTTGAAAAACGTTAGCGATTGAAATGGCGACTACCCACACCTATTAGCGCTTTAAAATCTTTAGACAGGAGGGCGAGCGACTGTTCTTGCCTTCACGGACAAGCGAACAGAGGAAGAAAAAAATCCCAAGCCACTAAGACACCCACTTATCGTGCAAGCTTGACAAGCCGTCCCACGCAGTGTACACACT
>NC_085869.1:32727345-32744845 GCF_034702125.1 Engraulis encrasicolus | reverse complement strand
GATGAATAAAGTGACCGAGAGCGATGCGACCTGAGCGAATTCAGTCAATCTAATATTATGGTAATGAGCTATGACGCGGTTCAGCGAAAACCAATTGGAATGTTCATATCTCCGAATGTCCCAGGCTGACAAGCCAGGGCCGTTATATGATTAGCGAAATCAAACATTTTCCAAACATTCAAACTCTCACGTCCAGAGGGAATACAGTGAATTAATGGCGACACATCTTCAGTGTCCTCTGCTCCTCGGGTCGCATAGGGCATGGCAACACACAACTGAAACTTACTGTACAGCAGGGCTATTCAAATGGCGGCCCTGGGGCCAGATGTGGCCCTTGGACAGCAAGGTTCTGGCCCCCCACAAGCCAATCGAAATACAGAATCATCTTTCGTAATTTAGAGATAAAAGTATGGGTTCCAATATCGTGCTGAAACGGGACACTGGACGTTAAAATGCAGGAAATCACATCTAAGAAATGCAAAACTTTCCAGGGGAGGACCCCCAAACCCTCCACCTCAATGAAGTCTACCATGTCTTTTTCATTGTCAGTCGGCAACCATAATACATACGTATAGTTCGGCCCCTTTACTGAGAGGAATTTGAAAAACTGGCCCTCGCTGATATTTAATTGAATACCCCTGCTGTACAGTATTAATTGTAATGAATAAGGCTTAACCCCCTTGTGCAAAGCCTATGTTATAGCCTTACTGTCACAATGGCAGAGCAATGTTGATATGATGTAGTTGAGTCTTTTCATGCAGATGCAGTCATTGATTTCTTAAACACGAGCGTTGTTTTAGTAAAACCTTCTGTACTTTCTGAATTGAGTTTTAATGTTTTGTTAATTGTTTATTGTGTTTATATATTGTTATTGTTTCCAGTGTTTATATGTCAGCAGAAATGATGACATGATGATGATGCTGATGATGATGATGATGATGATGATGATGATGATGATGATGATGATGAGGATGATGATGAGGATGAGGATGATGATGATGATAGTGATGACGATGACAATGATTACGATGATGATGATCCCTCTGGGGCCCCAGGAAAGAGAGCCAGTTAGGACCCTGACCTCAATTATATCATAGGAGGGGCCCACCAAACAGCTCTATTCCCCAAATATCGTCCAGTACCACCCACATAGGTAAGCATGCCAAATATCCACTCCAGGTATGTATAACACGCAGAGTTCAGAGTTGAAAACAGGCCTTTATGCTGGCCAAGTGAAACATAAAATTCGACACCCACCTCAACAAGTCCATGGCCTCTGTGAATATCTGGGCCCCAAATATTGTCTTGGTGTCACCCACGTAGGCTAAGCATGCTAACTATCCACACCAGGTATGTATAACATGCAGAGTGGAGAATTGAAATCAAGTCTTTATTACCTGCCCATTGACCACCACATACTAGCCCCGTGGTGCAGCAAGGGGAGGTGTAAACGGGGCCTCAGACACAGGTTTACACTACCGTGTGTCCAACATGTCAGCAGGTGTAGATGTGTGTGTAGTGTAGTGTAGTGTGTGTGTGTGTGTGTGTGTGTGTGTGTGTGTGTGTGTGTGTGTGTGTGTGTGTGTGTGTGAGAGAGAGAGAGAGAGAGAGAGAGAGAGAGAGAGAGAGAGAGAGAGAGAGAGAGAGAGAGAGAGAGAGAGAGAGAGAGAGAGAGAGAGAGGGAGAGGTTTATGCTACCTTTTGACCAGCATGTCATCAGGTGTAGTTGTGTGTGTGTGTGAGAGAGAGAGAGAGAGAGAGAGAGAGAGAGAGAGAGAGAGAGAGAGAGAGGGAGGGAGAGAGGGAGAGAGGTTTCAGTTCCAGAGTGTCATCAGGTGTGGATTTATTAGGGGATATGAGGCATATTTGTCTCTTCAAATATAACGGTGTGTTAACCTGCAATACTACACCATTTGGTTCAGAACTCATGTTTTATGACTTTTATCTAACCCTTGGACATATACCTCGCAAACACACATACACCCACCCACACACACATACACAAACACACACACACACACCTTAGCAGCAGGTGGGCTCTGCTGCAGC
This sequence comes from Engraulis encrasicolus, assembly GCF_034702125.1. Lineage (NCBI taxonomy): Eukaryota > Metazoa > Chordata > Actinopteri > Clupeiformes > Engraulidae > Engraulis > Engraulis encrasicolus. Next base: position 32,742,796 of record NC_085869.1, on the reverse strand, counting down.
GCTACCGGACACCAAAGCAGGGAGGCCAACAGGCCTCGTCCGTCGACACCAGAACCAGCACATAAATAAACACGCACACGCACACGCACACGCACACGCACACGCACACGCACAAGCACACACACACACACACACACACACACACACACACACACACACACACACACACACACACACACACACACACACACACACACACACACACACACACACACACACACACACTTCTTCAGTGCTATCAGACACCAAATCGAACTGTCTAACAATTCTCGTCTGTCGGCACCAGAACCAAACTATACAACTCTGTAGCCTGCTATCACAGCGAACTGCAGCTCCCTTTGTTCTGTCGAGATGGGCTACCAATAGGTTATAACCAGAGAGAGTAGAGAGAGAGAGGTTCCATTGGCCCATTGTTTCCGGGTTCTATTATTGCAGGGGGGAGGGGGGTAAATCCCCCTTTAGGCAGACCTTAGCAGACCTAAGGACTGTTCTATTCAATGCTAGGAGTATTATAACACGCCCCTTTAGGCAGACCGGAACCTGGTCATGTTAGGTGCCCATAGCAACCTATTACATTGGCATATCTCTATATACAGTACGTAAAGAATCTCTCGACGCATCCACCGCTGGTATGAGAGGCTTCACCAGTACAACTTCACCATACAGTACACACCAGGCCGGGAGAACGTGGTTGTGGATCTCCTGTCACGATCCACTCAGCCCTCAGCCGTTCGATCCTTAGCCGTGAACCATGTTTCGGACGACATGGACTGCGACCTCGTACAGCTCCTCCACTCCCTTCTGGAATCGACAGTGTCATCTGAACAGGACCCGGTCCTGGCAAAGCTTCGCTCCTTCATTCACACAGGGTGGCCCCCAGCCTCCAGCCTCCCCGATGAACTGATCCCTTTCCACCGGGCGAAGGATGAGCTCTTCTGCTGGGTTGAACACTGCGTAGGACGGGGCCACCGCACCTTCATCCCCTCTAGCCTCCAAGCCCGCGTGCTGGCCATGGTACATGAGGGTCACCTGGGCATCGTCAAAATGAAGCAGCGGTGCCGAGATTCAGTCTGGTGGCCTGGCTTGAATGGTGAGGTTGAGGCTATGGGGCGGGACTGCACTGCATGCCTGGTGAGCAGTAAGACGGGCCCTCCACCGGCACCTCCCCTCCAGCCGCTGCAGTGGCCAGCCACACCCTGGGAGCATGTCCAGCTGGATATCTGTGGCGAACTCCATGGCGTGCCGCATCACCAACGCTTCCTCATTGTAGCCTACGACCTCCACTCCAAGTGGCCAGAGGCAGTCTCAGCAGGATCAGTCTCCACGTCCGTCGTCATTGACTTCTTAGAATCACTGTTCACACGCTGGGTCCTGCCGTCAGCAATAACCACAGACAACGGCCCGCAATTTATCTCCTCCGACTTCACCTCCTTTCTCAGTGGCCGCGGCATCAAACACATCCGCACCGCTTTCTACAACCCGCAGGCCAACGGGGGTGTGGAGCGCCTCAACCAGTCTCTGAAAAATGGCATCAGAGCTCACCTGGCAGAAGGATTCCAGTTTCCGGCTGCACTCCGGAGAACCCTGCTGCACTACAGGGCAACTCAGCACTCCACCACAGGTAGTTCGCCAGCGCGTCTCATGTTGGGACGGGAACTGCCTTTGCCGTTGGATCGTCTGCGGGTCCCCGTCGGCCCACCACCGTCTGCCTCGCACAGCGCACGACACCAGACACCGGAGCAGCTGCGAGACCGGGTCGCCACTCGCCAACACAGAGCGAAACAGCGCTTTGACCGGTCTCACAGGGTTAAAAGCCTCACACTTGCCCCACTGCACTGGGTGAGGATCCGCAGGCCTACCCGGGGCCACAAGCTGAAGTCATTCTGGTCTGCGCCACTGCAAGTGACTGAGCAGCTGGGGCCTGCCACTTTCCGGCTGACGGATGGCACAAGGTGGCATGCCCGCCGCCTTCGCAAGGTGCCGCCGCCTACTGCAGCAGACCTGGAGGCCAACCTGGCCCCTGACCCGGGTCCCACTGGCCCGGACGACCCGGCCAGGCGTCCGGCTCGTACACGGGCCCATCCGGGCCATCTCAGGGACTATGTGCTCTGACGTGTTTCTTGTTTTATGTGCTTTCAGTGTTCTCATACTAACCTTTCTCTTTTTCATTCCTAGGAAGCGATTAGGAGACGTTTCCACTGTGTTTTTTTCTGTTCTACTGTTGCCACGGGGAGGGGAGGGGAAAATCTGAGACTGAGCCTGGACTTTATCCGATGTCCGAATATTGTGCGGGAAAGGGTGTAGGTGTTACAAAAAAAAAGTACTTTCTGGTTCGACATTTTATGAACGAGGTTCCTGGGTCTCCCCTGGGGAGGGGGGAAAATGTTATGTCTGTTTTATTGCCTGTTGATGCCGCATATTCCCGGATGCTGCGGATAGATATACTGATGCAGGGCATGCTGGGAACGCGGGTTTTAGGAGAATAAATGGCTGCTATGCCGAGAGTTGCACACCTCTATGTCCAGTATATTCTACCGTAATATTGTACATAACAGTAAGTGCATTGATAGCTTAGCAGGTAGTTTGGTATAGCACAGTTTAACACTAGAACTACCAGGATTTTTCTGCCTACCTAGAAGTACCAGAGAGGGGTCATTTGACCCGGTGGCTTTTACCTAATACACTAATCACTCATTTTGTTATGGTAATGAGGCTGTTAGGGGCCGTGTGTGGGGTGAGGGGTGAGGGGGTCATACCTTACAGTGCTAACAGCCAAGACAAAGAGGGACAGACAGCTTCTTCCCAAGGGCTGTCAGCCTCCAAAATCACCACAGGTAAATAGCAACTTGCATGAAGATATCAGCAATAAAGACAGATAGCACAGTTTGGCGGACTTCTTGAAACTGAGATGTCATTCTCAAAACATGGACAAATCCCAAAACTAATTTGCAGTTCATCACAACAGAATGGCATTTATAATTGCTTTCATCAAATTTCAAATGCTTTTGTACATGTCTCAATCATTTAGTACATCCTTGCAAATGGCTATGTACAAGTATCCTACAGTTAACACAATCAGCTTACATTTAGTAGAATTTTCAACTGAATGTACCTTGCTGATCTATCCCAATTGGTTGATTCTCAGTGTAATGGTTGTCCTGAAAACATGTCAGCACATTTTCTTCATATAAGTCATCAATGAACGAACGTGTGAATGTCCCATGTGATCATGACGAATCATATGACTGCAACCAGATAATGGTTGAATTACAGTTTTTCTCGATTGTTTTGGCTCATTTCTTGAAACTGAGATGACATTCCTATAACCATTGGGTCATTTGGCCAAACATTCTTACACTTCTGCACAACAGTTCAGATAACTAGCAAAATGTCATATACCTCCCAAAACACCTCATTCTTGCATCAGCACTAAACCGTCTGACATATAAATAGTCAGTACCATCAAAATGGCATAGATCCTTCTCAATTGCTTTGGTTCATTTGCATTCATTTAGTCCTTCTGTCAAAATAAACTGGATGGTTCAGCATAACTACATGGATCCTCATCACTCGCTCATATCACCACAAAAACAGTTTACCCATGTGTCAAAACTAAATTTCTTCCCCACATATATCATCAGTACCCTCAAAATACATTGTCCCTTTGCCATTGTGTAAGCACTGCCAGTCAAAATGGTTAGGTGTTTTATCTACGTTCAGCTAACAGATTTCGACTATGTATAAAAATGAAAAGGTGAGTGAAACCATTGAAGTTTGACAACACAGATAATTTACCAAGGACATTTATCAGTAACTTTCTTTACTGTAAATTCATATACAGAAAGTAATGCCCATATATCACAGGTTTCTCATGGGTTTGGCTCATTTCTCAAAACAGAGATAACATGGACAAATGCCAAAGCAACTAGCAATTGTTCAAAACAGAATGTCGTTTGAAAAAATGTCATGAAATTAGCCAAATAACATGGAAACTGTAGTATACACAGTTGTAAAAATATTTTCTACTAACTAGTAAAGTTACAATACCATCTGACCTGTTGAACACTGTCATGAATTTACTATGTAATGAAATTCTTACAGTATTTCTCAATTGGTTTTGTACATTTCTCGAATCTCTCTCGCAATTTTCAAAACACAGTATTCATTCTCAAAACAGCTGTAACAAATGGCAAAACGCCATAGGTGACCTGCAAAACCAAGTCTCTTCCACAAAATCCTTAGTTTGTCTTTCAAAACCAAGTATTTGTGTCAATGAACGCGTCAGTGCCATCAGAATGATTAGTCATTTTGTCATAGTGTATGGACAAGATAGGCAAATGGATATGTCATGTTGTCAATTGACTAGTACACTTATGAGGGTGTTTTTTGATGCCAAATGTTGTTTAGAATGGATGGGAAATGATGTAAATTCAACTTTATATTACATTGATCAGGTAAGATTGTACTAGATATACATTTAGAGTATGACATATTTAATGAAAGGTTTTCTCATTGCAAAAAAAAAAAAATAGTCAACTCTGATTGAGGTGTCAAAGTGCGCCCTCTACCACCCCTTTTTACTTGTCTTGCAGGTGCATGTGGAAGAAATATAGAACTGTAAAGCAAAATAAATTTGAAACGATACAATGATATGGTATAAAGTGCACTTACTGTCTTGTGAAATTCTTGGGAAATATTGTAATTTTGCGTGGAGCGTAATCATAAAGGGCACACGAGGCATAGAGTAATGTAATGCAGTACAGTGCTTATTGTTGTATTGCATGCTTGTTTCCTCTTTCCCTTCTACTGCTTTTGATTAGAGAGAGTCAATATTTACCTGCGAGCAATTCACCAATTCAGATCACATTTATAGACACAAATCCAATGGAAATCATAAAGTGCTTAACACATTTTGGCAGCTTGGTAAATCTTTTTGCATGTCAAGACTTATACTATGACATAGGGCCTAAATGTTTTGGGGTTTGAGATAGTTTTGTGTATTCAGTGACAATGCTTTTTGAGTGATATGACAAAAGCAATTGCTAATGTACAAAAAAGCTGAGAATTGTACACAACCATCTGCATGATGATGAAAGCATTTGCTAAATGCTGAAAACTATGAGAAACGTATTTTACCATGTGCACAGATAACAGCAGGAAGTCACAATTGAACAAGACCTTTTGAGAATGATTATTCTGTTGTGAGAAATGTACAAAACTAATTGAGAAAAACTGTAAAATATGATGTCCTTGACAGTTTTGGGAACTACGTAGACCACTTTGCATATGATGACTTACACAATGAAATAATGCTGACGTGTTTTGGAGAGGGCAACCATTAGACTGAGAATTGTCTAATTCGTTTAGATAAGCAAGGTGAATTTATTTGGAAAATGTGCTGAATGTATGCTGAATGTGTCAACTGAAGGGTATTTGTACATATCCATCTGCAGAGATGTACTAAACATTTGAGACATGTACAAAGCATTTGATATCTGATGAAAGCAATGAAAAATGCCATTCTGTTTTGGGAAATTGCAAGTTGGTTTGGGGATTTGTCCGTGTTGTTTTGAGAATGTCATCTCAGTTTCGAGAAATTAGCCAAACCAATCGAGAAAAACTGTAACGTGTGAATCTCCCATGCCATGTGACCATAATGACTCATGTGAATGCAACCTGGCAATTGTTAGATGGATAAATACCAGTGCATGTGGACTACTGCTTCACTTCCCTCAAGAATTTCCCTTCGTTCCTCTCCAAGGAACGAAGATGCAGAGATACAGCACTCAACAGGCATTGGAAATGATCCACACACACACACACACACACTCACACTCTGTGTCTCAAGTGACAGCTGTGAGCTGCTAACAGCCACATTTCCACAACAAAAGGAGTGTCCGCAGGGGGTCCAAAGGGTCAAATGACCCCCTTGTGGGGCTTTTAGGTAAAAAGGTCAATTGACCCCTCCGTGGTAGTTCTAGTGTTAAGAGGTAGCTCCTATTGATTCAAGATTCAAGATTCAAGATTCAAGGATTTATTGTCATTGTCAAAAAGGCAACGAAATTGTATTGACAGGTAGCTCCTACCGACAGGTAACTTAGCAGCAGATAGCCCATATCGACAGGTATCGACAGGTAGCTTTAATTGACAGGTAGCTGATACCGACAGCAAGTAACAGAGCAACACCAACGCAGGCAGCGGGTAACAGAGGGGAGCAGGACAATGGCTCTTATCTAGAAATATGGAATTTCACTCTGTGTGTGTGTGTGTGTGCGTGCGTGCGTGCGTGCTTGCGCGTTTCTGTGTGTGTGTGTGTGTGTATGTGTATGTGTGTGAGTGTGTGTGTGTGTGTGTGTGTGTGTGTGTGTGTGTGTGTGTGTGTGTGTGTGTGTGTGTGTATGTGTATGTGTGTGAGTGTGATATATACATATGGTTTATCAAAGGGAGAATAAAAATGATGAAATGCTCTGGAGGGACTAACATGTTGTAACATGTTTAGACTACACTGAGGAGAGAGAATATATGGCCAGTTAGTTAGAGAGACAGACAGACATAGAGTGTGCACTGCGCACGCAGCAGAGGATACTCATATGTGACAAACAAAGTACGAATATAATCAGTATGTACATGACTTGATGAACAGCATGCTGTATGCACATTCACCCAGACACAAAGACACAAAACCACACAAGACGTGAGTCAGAAGCACTCTCCATATATATAGCTTACATACCGTAGAAGCGGATGTACACAATAGTTTGTGTGAGATGTAACTTGCACATCTGTGTGACAATGGCATAATGATACTAAATATGCACACAAAGACATTACGTAACAACACCACAAAAAAAAAAGTTGCACGCTCTAGTCCAAAAACAGCATCTTCTGGGATGTCTGTCAACACCACAGGCTTTGTCAACCCAAGCTTTGAAAATACATTGTCATCCTTTGAAATACACACGGGCCAGCCAACACACGCATACCCACATACTGTACAATGCATGCATGCTCCACCCAGTCATACACATATACATCCACAAACCACACGCACACGCACACACACACACACACACCATGTTTCTGTACACTTACACAAAAGCTGCACACAAAAGCGTGCATATTTAGGCACTGGCACCCCCCCCCACACACACAGACACACACAGAGTACTATACTGTAAGTGAGTGGGATGATTGTTTTCGCATATTTGGCCCTGGCTTTAGTGTTCTGAGGCCAACTCGTCCTGGGGGACCCCTGAAATAGATGCAACAGAGGAGCAGAGAGAGAGAGAGAGAGAGAGAGAGAGAGAGAGAGAGAGAGAGAGAGAGAGAGATTGTGTATGCGTGCATGCATGTGTGTGTGTGTGTGTGCGCGCGTGCGAGTGTGCGTGTGTGACACAGAGAGACGGGGGAGGGTGATGAAGAGGGAAAGTGTAAAAGAAAGAGAGGAAAGCAGAACAAGAGTGTGGCAGTGACAGGCATCCATCAGTGAGTGACCAGTGTTGCCGATTTAGCGACTTTTTGACGTCCCTGGCGACTAAAAACCTCATCTAGCAACTTTAGCGACTTTTTGGTGCATCTGCCGACTTTTTAAAACGTGCAATTTCATTGCAAAATCATTGTTTTTCAGCACAATTGTAACTCTGCGCCGCCTTCAGAAGCACTTCCCACGGTTAAGCAGGGCTGCAGATTAGCTCTGAGCTCCAAACAGTAGCTAGCACTACCCCTTTGTACTGTGAACGAAGGCATGTCTAGGGATCAGCGTGTCATGCGTGACATTGTGACGTCATACGTAACGTCATGACGTCATATAGCGACTTCTAGCATCTTTGCAGCGAGCCAATAGCGACTTTTTTAAAGGTTTTTTAGGCTAGGTTTTTTTTGCAACATTGTGACTGACAGCAGAGGAAAAAAGAAATAGGAAGAGAGTGTGAGGACGAATAGGCCAGAGGAAGAAAATTAAGAAGAAGAAGAAGAAAGAGAGGAGAAAGAGAGGAGAAAGAGAGGAGAAAGAGAGGAGAGTAACAGGGGCAGACTGAGCTGTCATAGGCAATCTCTCAATCCAGCCGCCCCGCACAGATTCACACATCACACTTCATCATTCACTTGTCTAACACATCAAGAACCACTGTGTGTGTGTGTGTGTGTTTGTGTGTGTGTGTGTGTGTGTGTGTGTGTGTGTGTGTGTGTGTGTGTGTGTGTGTGTGTGTGTGTGTGTGTGTGTGTGTGTGTGTGTGTGTGTGTACTTGTGAAGTTGGCACAAGATGTGTAAATGCTAAGGTGTGAGAACTTGCGAGTGGGAATACAGTATGTTTGCAAGTATTTATGGGAAAAAGGTGAATGTAAAAGTTGGCAACTTTGTTGGGCAACCGATTCTGTGTGTGTGTGTGTGTGTGTGTGTGTGTGTGTGTGTGTGTGTGTGTGTGTGTGTGTGTGTGTGTGTGTGTGTGCGTGTGTGCGTGTGTGCACGTGTGTGTGTGCACGTGTGTGTGTGTGTATGTGTGTGTGTGTGTGTGCGTGCGTTTGGAGTAGGTGAGAGTGAAAAAGTTTTCAACTAAGTGAAAGTGTGTGAAAGACCATATTTTTCTGAAAACCAGAACAAATGTCAGTAAGTTTGTGTGTGTGTGTGTGTGTGTGTGTGTGTGTGTGTGTGTGTGTGTGTGTGTGTGTGTGTGTGTGTGTGTGTGTGTGTGTGTGTGTGTGTGTGTGTGTGTGTGTCAACTCTGTAAATACTTTCGCATTCTCCACTCTTCAACTGTATCAGAATACAGTTGGGGCCTGGCCATGTTTGTCTGAACCTCACCTCTCTCTCTCTCTCTCTCTCTCTCTCTCTCTCTCTCTCTCTCTCTCTCTCTCTCTCTATCTCTCTCTCTCTCTTTCTCCCTTTCTCTCTCTGTCAGTATGTCTGTCTGTCTCTCGCTCCTTCTCCCTCCCTCCTTCTCTCTTTCTCTCTCTCCTCTATGTCTGTTGTCCATGTTGACACCCTGTTTCCTGTTTTTCTCTCTATCCATTTCTTTATATCTCTCTCTGTCATTCTGCATTTCCCTTCGGCCAGATTTTCTCTCTTTTTTACCTCTCGATTACACACACACACACACACACACACACACCTCTCTCTCTCTCTCTCTCTCTCTCTCTCTCTCTCACACACTGGATATGGGACGTGTGGTGTGTGGGCCAGAGGCTTCTTTTACAGGCTGTTTCTGGAGGGAATAAGATCATGGGACAAACACACACACACGTACGCACGCACGCACGCACACACACACACACACACACACACACACACACACACACACACACACACACACACACACACACACACACACACACACACGCACGCACACATGACACACACAAAGACAAACACACGGTGGGGGAATAAGATCATGGGACAACCCGGATAAGATCATGTGGACACCCCAGCCGACAGTTAGTCACCCTGACACATTGTCCTGCCAACCACAAACACACACAGACACACACACACACACACAGACACACATGTACACACGCACACACACACACACACACGCACACGCACATGCACACAAACAGTGTTTCACACCCTTGCTCAGACGCCATGGGAGGTCTAGGCTGTACTGTGTTTCTGGGATTTGTGTTTGTGGGTGTGTGTGCACTTACCGGTTTTTGTATGGGTGTGGCTGGCAGGGATCTGTCATGGAGTGTGTGTGTGCGTATGTGTGTGTGTATGTGTGTGTGTGTGCATGCGTGTGTGTCTGTGTGTGTTTGTGTACTACACTAATCTACCTTTGTGAGGCCACTGCTATTAGAGCACAACCGCATGCTGGAGCCCTCGCTCCATGTGGGCCCGAAATCCAAGACCCCACATGTTTTGACCCCTTTTGCTGGGGTAGTTTTGCTGTTACTGGTAAAAGTAAAAGTGTAAAGGCATTTCCTCACTGACAGGTTTAAGGTTAGGGATTGTTTTGGTTTGGGCACAGTTTAGCATTTCTTAGCCATTGCTAGGGTTAATATGGGCCCCACAAAGACCCACAAAGATAGGAAGGGCCCCACAAGGGCCCCACAAAGATATTAAGGTGGGCTGTGTGTGCGTCCGTGCGTGCGTGTGTGTATCAGGACTTTTGACAATGCCCCTGTAATACTGTGTGGAAGTATTGCACTGGGAATATTTAACAGGTGTCAGCAAAGCACACCGTGACACTCTGTACTCCCCTCCATCACACACACACACACACACACACACACACACACACACACACACACACACACACACACACACACACACACACACACACACACACACACACACACACACACACACACACACACACACACACACACACACACACACACACACACAAGCCACAACTATCAGGCAGTTGTTGCAGGAGGAGGGATAATGTAGGCCAGCCAAGCAACAAATGGCCATATACATAACACACACAGGCACACACACACACGCACACAGACACAGACACAGACACACACACACACATGCACACACACACACACACACACACAGACACACACACGCCTGCATGCCCATGCACACACGCACGTGCACACACACACGCACACACACACACAACACACATACACACACACACACACACACACACACACACACACACACACACACACACACACACACACACACACACACACACACACACACACACACACACTGCACAGCAACACACATGCCGCAGGAATGCCCATAACACTGTCTGCATGTGTCTGCGAGGCGGCATGTTTAATACTTATTTTAACGCAAGCGCTTCAGTAAGTGCCCATTTGTGAGCGTATTTATAAACGCCACACACACACACACACACACACACACACACACACACACACACACACACACACACACACACACACACACACACACACACACACACACACACACACACACACACACACACACACACACACACACACACACACACACACACACACACACACACACACACACACACACAGTGACCCAGCCCAAAACTCACACACACAGACACATTTACATATATGTACATACACACAAGCGTACTATGTTGCGGACCTCACATAAACACCCCATCTGGACAAGTGGAGACCCGTCCAGAGAAACATTTACTGAGGTGCCATGTGGGTGTGTATGTTCTGGGCTGGGTCACAGTGTGTGTGTGCGTGCGTGCGTGTGTGTGTGTGTGTGCGCGGGCCTCTGTGTGTCTGTGTGGAGAGGTGTTTATGCATCATAGTCAGCCCTAGCTGTGCTATGCGCCGTCTGATGCGTGCTACCTACAAACACAACCTTTTGACCCCTGACCCGGCCACGTCTCGGAATGAAGATGCCAGAGGAGGCAGTGTGGGTAGACAGGGTATAGTGTTCACGTGTGTGTGTGTGTGTGTGTGTGTGTGTGTGTGTGTGTGTGTGTGTGTGTGTGTGTGTGTGTGTGTGTGTGTGTGTGTGTGTGTGTGTGTGTGTGTGTGTGTGTGTGTGTGTGTGTGTGTGTGTGTGTGTGTGCGTGTGTGCGTGCGTCTGTGCCCTTTCTGGAAGTACTGCATCAGCATCAGCTGATATAGGTCCTCATAAGGCCACTGGTTACTGTAGGTGGACTTTGCCAATCACCACATGGAGAAAAATCCATCTTTAGATGTGATTAGTGCATGAATGCCTGTTGCAGAGTTACATAAATGTAGAAGTACTCGCACGGATATAATTACAACAATATTAGTATGATATTACCACCATGTAATGTCATAGGCCTACCTCTAGTGTTGTAATCACATCTGTGAGACTACTACCTGTACTTCTATGTATACAACTCTGGCCTGTTGACAGTATTTATTTGACAGTCAGATGTTGATTAAAAGATTGAAAGATTGCAAAGATCCTGCTTCTGTTGAGATCTGCAGGAATGGCTTAGTAATAGACCCGATGTACCACAGCTTCCAAGGTGTCAGGACAAACTTCACTGGTAACACTTAAGTGACTTTAATGACGGTCCCTTAAAAGCGTTGTTAAAGGTGCAATGTGTAGGATTTTGGCCAGAGTAGGTATTGCAACTATGCTGCTCATTGAAACTCTGCTGTTTACTGCCAAATTTGATCTTTTCATGAGTATTTACAAAGTATTATCACCCAGTGAGCAGACGGAACGTCTTCTGATTGGCTGAGCAGGTGTCCTTTATTCCCCGGTAGCAGGACACCTATGATGTCATGCGGGCGTGCGGGCGTCCAAGTTGCTTCTTTTCTAACTTTCTGGCGAAGTGCCGTTATTAGTTCTATCGCATCTGGTTGTCTAGTCAAGACCGCGTCGTTAGTTCTATCGCATCTGGTTGTCTAGTCAAGACCCCGTTACTAATTCTGTCGCATCTGGTTGTCAAGTCAAAAACCCAGTCGTCAATTCTATCGCATTTGGTTGTCAAGTCACCCCAACATTCTGTGCGCGTCCTTACATGCCTCCGATAGAGGCGCGTCTCACTACATTAGGAAGTGGTGCCCATGGCAACGTACCAAGCGCAGTGGTGAATCTACTTTCTCACGAAGCCTTAGATCAACATATGAATAAATTAATAGTTAAATGCTGGTAACCGGGTGATAAGCGGAATAGCGGCCTTCGAGGTGTCCCAATAGCAAGGGAAAATGGACTTGGCGAAGCGAACAGCCCTTCGGCTGCACCGTCGGGCTGTTTAGATGGTGCACGAGGATTTCCAGAAAATCGCGATAAAAGTTGCGGCGCTTCTTACTGTGTTGTTGCGATTTTATTGCGGCATGAAGTGAAAGGTGTGATTTTTGTTGCGATTTTTAATATGTTTCCCCACGCTTGAAAGTAAAAGACACTGCCACATTCCAGTCCTCTGGTGTTTTTATATTATTTCAGTGGTCATTTTGGTATTTTTGAGGTAGGCTATCAAAATAAAAAATAAAAAATAAAATGAAATTACAACTTAAAACCTAATTGATTTGGGTGCGAAAATTAAACTGTCTCAACCGGGGCTAATCCATCAAAAGATAACGGCGTTACGCTCGTCTGCATTCTTTTGTTTTTATTATCCAGGAGGACTGAGCTGAAAACTGCAGCAGTAACCTTGCACACAGTTCTAGCTGCTCTGAAGTGCGTGCGTGTCTAAGCAAATCATCCTGCACGTTCGCAATGTTAAATGAAAATGTTTGCACAAGACATAGAAAATAGATGCACTGTCACAGACATTTGAATAGCCATTGGAAACCATTAAACCTTACCCAGTCTAAATGTAGCTAGCACTCGGGAAGTTTCTGAGTTTTGCTCCTTACATTAGTGAACCATAACGTTGATAAGGTCTAAGGCTTAATAGCCTCCAAGTTAAAAGAATATCTGGGCGTAGCCTTCTCCCCACGGAGTTAGAAAACAGCTGTTATTGGGTAGGCCTATCATGTGGTGGTGCAAAAACACGAAACCATGCCGCATATTGTGCCGTTATTAGGCTATTGGTGATGCCAAAACAACAAAGCCAGATTGGTGACTAGAGCCTAGTACATTTAGACATAGCCTACTCATTTGATTGTGCTATGTACATTTAAAAGTGTCAGAATTATACTGCGCGCTGAATATAAATATTGGAGCCAGTCTCCCTCCATGTCTGGATAGTGTACAGTCAGAGCGCACGCACGCACAACTTATTTCTATTAGGCCTATAAGAAAATATCCTAAAACGATCACAACATCAGAGGAAGGGGAGGATACTTGCGGCGGGGGCCGAGACTGAGTTGTTACGGGACAATCTTAATATTATTGAAGGAGACCATGCTCGACACTTTACCCGGTCTAAATGTAGCACTCGAAAAGTCTGAGTTATAGCTGCATATTGTGCAGATTATTTGGTGATGCCAAACAACATGTGAAACCAGGCACATTGGAGACTAGAGCCTAGTACATTTAGACATAGCCTATTAATTTGATTGTGCTATGTAAACTTAAAAGTGTCAGTAAAGAATCAAACAGGGCGCAGAAATATTGGAGCCAGTAACCCTTCGTGTCTGGATATTGTGCAGAGGTGTGCGCGCGCACACAACTATTTTCTCTCCCATCTCTTTGCTCATCAAGCCCCCGATCTCCAAAAAGACACGGGGACTCAGGATAACTGTTTACACGAGCTGTTTAAATAATGTGATGCATGTTCTTTTGGCATGGTTTGGCCACCCTAAATTCAATATGACTGCATTCGCACATAGGCTATCCATTATGAAATTGTCACTCTTAATGTGCAAGTATTAGATATGAAGAAATATCCTAAAACGGTCACAACACCAGAGGACCCGTGGTGGTGTGGCACTGTGGTGCATATTTGCGGCGGGGGGCGAGGCCGAGTTGTTACGGTAGGCTGAAGGGACAGTCAGCCGACACACCCAGCGCGAGTCACATCGGGTAGCTGTGGTACCGCAAAGCATTCCTGATGGTGGAAATTAATGCAAATGCATGCAAATACTCGGGCGGATATCCGGGCACTCACATCCGGCAGCCTAGTCACATTGGGTTGCTACAACGGACATGGATTGGTTCAAAGTTGCGGGAAATCGCGGTGATTGGTAAAAGTTGCGCCGTCGCGCAGAATTTGCGGGAATTCATTGAAGTTGCGAAAAAGTTGCAAATCGCAACATCGCTAATTCCTGGAGGGACTGATATTTACTAGTACAACCAATGTACAGTACTTTTTTTTTAAAGCAAAAAATGGCAAACTATGGAGAAGATCCCCCTTTTCATTTATATAAAGTGCAATTTTTCCAGTCATAATGAATACTTTTGGCGTTGGTAAATATTTGTTAAAAAGTTAACTTTTGTGAATGGGAAGTATGATTTCTGGAAATTAACTACTATACATGTTAGTACACTTTTAATTAACATTTAATAATGAAATAATGATAAACAAAACATTTACAAAGCCGGGCTCAAACTACACAACGTCGGGGTGCACCGCACACTAGAGAATCGCGACTGTCAATCTTATCCCTGATCACAAACACAGATGCCCGACGTTCTATTTCCAGTCGAAAACATCAAACAGTGTTTGATTTCTACGATTTGCGATCGGCAACTCTTTGAACTGCCAAAATTCTACCTTAGAACGTTGCACACGACGAGGAAATCTTGCCCGACAATCGCTTGTGATGGTCCTGGGGTCAGCGTTCCACCGATTGTCGTAAGGAGGGTTTTCAGCCAAGAATCGGGCCAATAGTCGTGTAGTTTCAGCCTTAAGGGTGTAAGGAAAGTTAAACAAATTATTCCTCAATCCACCCCTGATGTTTTCTGTTCGTATGTAATTTTTGACAGTTCAGACAGTACAGTATCTGCCTTCCTACCTCTGTCCATCTCCTTCTTTGTCTCTTATTCGATTTCTCTTTTTCTCTACCCTTCACCTAACATTCTCATTCTCCCATCGAGGTCAAGACCTACATTTTACTGTATGCAACTGCATGTGGAGCCTGAGGTCTTTGACCTTCGAAACAGAAG
>NC_085869.1:32702345-32719845 GCF_034702125.1 Engraulis encrasicolus | reverse complement strand
AATAGACAGAGAAAAAAAACTATTAAGGGAGAGGGACAGACAGACAGATGGACAGAGAGAGAACCATGAGACCTGTCTACAACTACATTCACGTGGTTAACTCGCTTCTCGCTCACTCGCCTTCTTGTTACACGCTCAATGAACGTTAAACGCTAAATGTTCCTGCGGGTTTGCATTCTCATTGGTTACTTGCTTACTCGCTTTGCTCGAAGTTCAAATATTTTTATCTCGGAATCCACCCATATCGCATCGCTTGTACTCTCCTTGCTTCGCTGGAACACATAGACATTCTATTGACTTCACTCATTGAACGAGTAACTAGTAGCGATGTGTGTGAATTTAGCTTATGCATAGAGAGGAACAGACAGGCAGACAGGCAGGCATAAGAGAGAGGTGAATGAGGAATGGCTTAGAATAGTCTAGTGCAGCCTAATTATGCATCCATACAGATATAAATCTCTGCCCAAGTCGGTTTTGTCTGTTTGTGTGCATCTCTGTGTGTGTGCACATCTGTTTGTGAGAGAGAGGACTGAGCGCACATGTGTTTATGAGTCTGTGCACAAGTAATTGTTTGCATCAATGTGTGCATCGGTGCATGTGTGTATGTCTCTGTGTGTTTTGTGTGTCTTTGTGTGTCTTTGTGTGTGTGTGTGTGTGTGTGTGTGTGTGTGTGTGTGTGTGTGTGTGTGTGTGTGTGTGTGTGTGTGTGTGTGTGTGTGTGTGTGTGTGTGTGTGTGTGTGTGTGTTTAATGTGTCTTTGCGTGTGTGTGTGTTTGTGTGTGTGTGCGTGCGTGTGCGTGTGCATGTGTGTGAGTGACTGAAAGGAAATCCCTGGGCCCCATTTATTGTCCAGACAATGTGGACCACATAAATGATCACCCCAGAAACCATGACGCATCAACTGGTGTGCGGGTTTCTGCATATGCGCATGTAGAGCATTCTCACACAGAGCCGTTGCCTAATGGTTAGGGCAGTCAGTCTTAAGATCAGGGGGTTACAGGTTTTTGAAATCCCACTTTTACAAGTAACTCTCCCTACGTCTCCATCCATTGCTTAAGTGCCCTTGAGCAAGGCAACTAATCGCACATTGCTCCAGGGACTGTAACCAATGCTCTGTACATATCTATAAGTCACTTTGGCTGTGTGTATACAGTATACATGTGTTTGCATGTGTACAGGGGGCTGTCAGAAAGTTCAGAGGTTGTGTGTGCACATGTTTTAGTGCAAAAAGGGATGAACAAGCAAGATGGATTGCCAGACACACAGAGGGAGGGGGGAGCGGTGGTTAAAGAGAGGGACAGAGAGAAAGAAGGAAAGGGACAGAGAGTACAGTAATAAAGAAGGAGATGAAGAGAGAACAAGACTGCCAGAGAGAGAGAGAGAGAGAGAGAGAGAGAAGCAGAGGAATAGAAAGAAAGAGTGGAAGAGAGAGGACAGAGAGAGAGAGAACGTGTGCTTATGCACACGTCACAAAGAAATATGGTGTGTGGTGTAAATCAGGGTGGCACAAGGGCATGGCTTTAACAGAACTCAAGCAGAACTCATCGTTTCTGTGTGTGTCTGTGTGTGTGTGTGTGTGTGTGTGTGTGTGTGTGTGTGTGTGTGTGTGTGTGTGTGTGTGTGTGTGTGTGTGTGTGTGTGTGTGTGTGTGTGTGTGTGTGTGTGTGTGTGTGTGTGTGTGTGTGTGTGTGTGTGTGTGTGTGTGTGTGTGTGTGTGTGCGCGCGCGAGTGTGTGTGCGCGCGTATGAGAGTGAAAGTGTGTGAGTGTGTGACAGAAGTTGATTGACTGTGTGCTTCATCACTATGAGTAATGACAGTATAACATGTACTCAATAATATTATTTCCATGCCCTGCTTGGCTCAAACACAAGGCAGAGTCATCATACACTGTCATCCAATAGGTTTGGTGTAGGAATGTGTGTGTGTGTGGTGTGAGTGTGTGTGGGTGGAGTTGGGAGTCTTTGTCTGTGACTTTTGTTTGTGATAGTGTGTGGTTCCCCAAACCAGTGTGTGCAAGTGCATACGTTTACATGTGTTTATTTGCTTAAATGTGTCTCCCTCTGTGTGTGTGTGTGTGTGTGTGTGTGTGTGTGTGTGTGTGTGTGTGTGTGTGTGTGTGTGTGTGTGTGTGTGTGTGTGTGTGTGTGTGTGTGTGTGTGTGTGTGTGTGTTTGTGTGTGTGTGTGGGGGGGGGGTGTCTGAGACTTTTGTTTGTGGTAGTAGTCTGTAGTTCACCAAACCTGTGTGTGTGTGTCTCCCCCTCAGTGTGTGTGTGTGTGTGTGTGTGTGTGTGTGTGTGTGTGTGTGTGTGTGTGTGTGTGTGTGTGTGTGTGTGTGTGTGTGTGTGTGTGTGTGTGTGTGTGTGTGTGTGTGTGTGTTTTTTTGTGTGTGTGTTTGGGGGGGGGGGGTCTGAGACTTTTGTTTGTGGTAGTAGTCTGTAGTTCACCAAACCTGTGTGTGTGTGTCTCCCCCTCAGTGTGTGTGTGTGTGTGTGTGTGTGTGTGTGTGTGTGTGTGTGTGTATGTGTGTGTGTGTGTGTGTGTATGTATGTATGTGTGTGTGTGTGTGTGTGTGTGTGTCTGCAAACATAATACATTGTGTGCATGAGTGTATCCATGACTGTTGGGTGTGGGCTTGTCAGCAGAAGCAGCGGTCAGTGAGTGATGGTGAGGCCAACAGGAATTACTGTTTCATTTGGACACAAACCCATTGACAAATCCACAGGTTATGGTTGGCCAACACATTTTCTTGCATCTTTAAAGTACACATTCTGACCGAGGATACGGTTTCTCTCACATCAGGTTTTTATTTATTTTCATCGCATTTAAACTGCACCCTTAAGGAAACTGTATCAGGTGGAAACCTACAGCTTGGAATTTTATTTTATTTTATTTTCCTCGTTTTATTTATTTATTTATTTATTTTGAGGAGGGGAGGGAAAAGGATGGTGATGGGAGTTACAACATTATGTTATAAATATACGGTATTGCACCTTGGAGCATTAACACATTTCATGAGTGACGTTTAATTTCCTTTGGATAACAAGGGCAGAAAAAAAACATTACCCTGAGTTTTCTGAGACACAGGGGTGATAAAGGGCCAAGCGAGGGTGAATGCAGCCAGATGCTACACACTCACAGCGACCAGACATGCCGAAAAAACCTTAATGAATGAAACTGTCAGGTGGTTTAATTAAAACAATCTCTCGTGCTCAATCTCTCTCTCTCTCTCTCTCTCTCTCTCTCTCTCTCTCTCTCTCTCTCTCTCTCTCTCTCTCTCTCTCTCTCTATCTCTATCTCTCTCTCTCTCTCTCTCTCTCTCCCTGTCTGTGCCTATTCCTGCACATAATCTCTTACTGTATCGGACTGAACATTGGGGAATTCATGCAAACTGTGACAACGTCAACAGGTTCATCTGAGTAACACACAGTCACGTGTGCAAAATCACACAACCCGCTATGAGCGCGAGCCATTTAATGGAACTATAAAAACGTATATTTTGCCTCTCTCTCTCTCTCTTCCTCTCTCTAAGCCCATTGGGAAACTCCAACTCCCATTGTCATTGTGACACAGCACTCCACAGCAGACAAGTGAACACTGCACACTGCACACAACGAAATTGTATTTATGCCTCACCCGTGCAAGGGGGCAGCCCTCAGTAGCGCCCCATGGGGAGCAGTGCGGTGGGACGGTACCATGCTCTCTCTCCCTCTCTGTCTCTCTCGCTCACACACTTGTTTCTGGAGCGGTCATCCCCTCATCAGGCAGCAGGACCTCCTATCAGACTCTTTGTTTCCTGCATCAATCTCACCCTTTCCTTTCACACCACAGGGGAGGAGAGAAGGAGGAGGAGAGGAAAGAAGTGAGAGAGAAGAAGAGGGAGAGCAAGGTAGATGATGAAGAATGAGAGAGGTGGAGGCATCAGAGAAAGAAAGAGAAAGAGATAGAGGCATTACAAAAGTGGAGAGAGAGAGATATAAAGAGAGAGAGGGAGGGAGGGAGGGAGAGAGAGGGAAAGAGAAAGACTGAAAACCATGGAAAGGTGAAAGTAGGGGAGAGGGAGTGATTAAAAAGGGGAGAGGAAAAGAGAGAAGGAAACTGTGGTCCATTTTACATTCACACCCTCGTAAATTAATGGAGAGGCCATGGCAATGCAGTGTTACATGAGGAAGCTTTGTGTGTGTGTGTGTGTGTGTGTGCGTGCGTGCGTGCGTGCGCGCGTGCGTGCGTGCGTGCGTGTGTGCGTGCGTGCGTGCGTGCGCGCGTGTGTGTGTGTGTGTGTGTGAAAGAGAGAGGGGTCGACCTTGGAGGGCCTCATATGTTCTGTCTCCCTTGATGGCCCTTAACAAGACAGACAGCAGACCACAGAGAGAAGACAAGAGAGAGAGAGAGAGAGAGAGAGAGAGAGAGAGAGAGAGAGAGAGAGAGAGAGAGAGAGAGAGAGAGAGGAGAGAGAGAGAGAGAGGAGAGAGAGAGAGAGAGAGAGAGAGAGAGAGAGAGAGAGAGAGGAGGAGGAGGAAGATAACAAGATATGAAGTTAAAGGGTAGAGACAGAAGAGGAAAGGGAGGTGTGTGAGAGAAGAGGAGAAGGAAAATGTGAAGAGGAAAGGAAGAGAGGTGAGAGATTGTAGACATAAACGAGGTAAAGATGACCAGAGAAGTAGAAAGAAAAAGAAAAAGAAGTAGAAAGAAAAAGAAGAGAAGTAGAAAGAAAAAGAAGAGTAAGAAAAGTAAGAAAAGTAAAAGGAGTAGAGTGAGGAGAGGTAGAGAGGCGAGAGGGAGGAGGGGAAAGAGAGAGTAACGGCTACTGAAGACCATGCTGTGAGAGGTGAATGAGAGGAAGAGATAGACATGAGGGAGAGGACATAAAAGAGAAAAAAAGAGAGGGAATAGAAAGAGCTGAAGGAAGAAAGAGAAAAAATGTTCAAATGAAAGAGAGAATAAAGGCTGGTGAAGACCATGCTGTAAGAGGTGGATGAAAGGAAGACTTACAGATGAGAGAGAAGAGAGAGATAATGAAGGGACAGAAGAAGAAGAAGAAGAAGAAGAAGAAGAAGAAGAAGAAGAAGAAGAAGAAGAAGAAGAAGAAGAAGAAGAAGAAGAAGGAGAAGAAGAAGAAGAAGAAAGAGACAGAAGAAGAAAGAAGAAGAAGAAGAAGATGATGATGATGATGATGATGTAGAGAAGGGAAGTAGAGTGCATGCTGTAAGTCAGAGGAGTGTGTGTAGAGAAGGGAAGTAGAGTGCATGCTGTAAGTCAGAGGAGTGTGTGTGCGAGAGGAAGAGGGTGACAGGGGGCGGCACAGGGGGACGGCGGGGGAGCTGTCTACTCTGACACACAAGCCTAAGGGGACACACTGGAGCACTGCCGTGTCTGTGAAGTGTGTAAAGTGTGTGTGTGTGTGTGTGTGTGTGTGTGTGTGTGTGTGTGTGTGTGTGTGTGTGTGTGTGTGTGTGTGTGTGTGTGTGTGTGTGTGTGTGTGTGTGTGTGTGTGTGTGTGTGTGTGTGTGTGTGTGTGTGTGTGTGTGTGTGTGTGTGTGTGTGTGTGTGTTTGCACTGGTGTGTACTGGTGTGTTTATTGTGTTTCCATGGCTAATGGGGGTAGATGGGGAGGAACATGGACTTCTGAGGTCACTGTGCATACACCCTAAAAGCTTGATGACCGTTGTCAAAGAATTCATAAGTAAAGAAAAACCTTCATAAGAACGGCGGGTATCATGGAAATGTTTCATTTAATCTACATTAATTGGAAAACACAGGTATTGTATATGTCTATGGGTATTGTATAGGTACTCTAGGTGGAATGTATGCTTAGTTACTGTCTAGGTCTAATTGTCTATGTCTAATTGTCTATGTCCACACCTAAAGTCTATGTCAATGTCTGCAGGGGAGGTAAGAAACGTAATTTCAAATTCTTTGTATGACCAGGGCATATAAAGCCGACTTGACTTGACTTGTATTGCAGGATTGATTTGCATCTCTGTGATTTGTAACGCCTATATCAGAGAGAGTAGAGAGAGAGAGGTTCCATTGGCCCATTGTTTCCGGGTTCTATTATTGGGGGGGAAATCCCCCTTTAGGCAGACCTAGGCAGACCTGAGGACTGTTCTATTCAATGCTAGGAGCATTATGACACGCCCCTTTAGGCAGACCGGAACCTGGTCACGTTAGGTGCCCATAGAAACCTATTATGTTGGCATATCTCTATACTTAAAGAATCTCTGCCTATATGGTGTGTTCTTGCACATCTCCTACCTTATTGGGCAAAAAGAGTCAGTTGCCTACTGAGCAGCGCTGTCCAGTCCTTGACCCAATCATCTCGCAAGCAAATGCTGCGCAAGCTCAGTTGAAAAATATAGAGAAATATCTGCCCGAAATAGCTTCCCCGAAAATAGCTGCGTCGCCAAGATGGCCGCCAAGTGAAGGGAAGGGACTTGTGCAGACGGACTTTGGTGCAGTGCTGTGAAGTTTCATGTCCCTTTCACCTTTTGGCTCCAAGTCACAGGAGGCTAGCAAAACTCTTCACATGAAACAGTGCCTCCATCACACAGCTTCCTGGATGGGGGCCCTCTCTCTTCCTCCTGGTACACACAGACACACACACGCATGCACGCACGCACACACACACACACACGCACACATACCACTACAGTACGCACACGCGCGCGCGCACGCACACACACACACACACACACACACACACACACACACACACACACACACACACACACACACACACACACACACACACACACACACACACACACACACACACACACACCACTCCTCCAGCTCCTCTGTCGATCTCTTTCCCCGCTACTCCCCCTCCATGTCCCCAGGGGGAGCCGCTGGTGCTCGAGGGGCTGCCACCAAGCCGCCCATAAGTCAGAAGAGGAAGCTGTCTGCCGGGGAGCAGCCCGCCGTATATCTCTCCCCTACACCCAGGGACTTCACAAAGCTCCCCACCACACACACACACACACACACACGTACCCACACACAGACACACACGTACCCACATACTCCCCAATCATGCCATCACTAACCCTTCTCCTCTACGTACAGTACCACCATCTGTGTGTGTGTGTGTGTGTGTGTGTGTGTGTGTGTGTGTGTGTGTGTGTGTGTGTGTGTGTGTGTGTGTGTGTGTGTGTGTGTGTGTGTGTGTGTGTGTGTGTGTGCGTGTGCGTGTGTGTCTGTGTGTGTGTGTGTGTGTGTGTGTGTGTGTGCGTGCGTGCGTGCGTGCAGGCGTGCGTGTGTGTGATGGATGGAGGAAGGATGCCCAAAGCCCATGTTAGGGATAAAAGCATGGCCAAATGGGGTCAACAATCGGTCATATGCTGTTATCCCAATTACAACCGCACACTTGCACATACTGTACACACACACACACCGCATGCACGCATGCACACCTACACACCTACACACACACACACACACACACACACACACACACACACACACACACACACACACACACACACACACACACACACACACACACACACACACACACACACACACACACACACACACACACACACACACACACACACACACACACACACACACACACACACACACACACACACACACACACTCACACTCACACTCTCTATGCATGGGGCTCATTTCTCATTGCACTGCGAGTCCTCTGCACAAAAAATAGACCAGTGACAACAGAGGACTTTTTTTTTTTTTTTAATTTAACCTTTATTTAACCAGGAAAATGCAAGGACAAGCAGAGAAACAATCACCAACAACAAAATAAAACAAAACAATGATTCAGACATTCAGACATGAAAAAGAGAAAAAGACAGGTGTTCCATAAGTAGTAGCTGGTGGTGTAAGGAACAAGAGCGAAGTGATGCAATAACACTTGAGGTGTGACATCTCCGTGTGACCCATCTCATCTAACCAGGAACCATTATACCGAATATAGAAGGGACTATCTCTGCAAGGGATGAAATCATTTCCTGCTATGGGTGCTATGGGTGTGTACGTGTGTGTACCAGTGTTCTCTGAGCCACAATCTGTTAACCTCAAATGTGGAAGATTAACAGACGGTTTGCCTTCTCTCTGTACTGTACTGATGGGAATGCACAAAGACACAGAGCTGGGACAAGGACCTGTTTGTCCAAAAAAAAAAAACACACAAGCAAGATGCAAAAATGTGATGCAAAAACATTCAATTTGTATGTATGGTATGAGGATATGACATGCTATTATTATCTCTCTCACACACACACAAAATGTGCAAAAACACGTACGTGCACACACACACACACAGACACACAGACACACACACACACACACACACACACACACACACACACACACACACACACACACACACACACACACACACACACACACACACACACACAGTGCATGGTGCTCATTTCTCATTGCACCGTGGGAAAAAGGCCAATTTGGAGAATTAAATCAAAGTGAGTTTGAGTGGAAGAAGACAGAAGGGAATCCTCTGCACACAGACACTAGCAGTGAAACAATCAAAAAAAGCACACAAAAACAACAATCTTAAATACTTAAAGGAAACTGTAGGCCTACATTTTGCTAGTTAAAAGAATAGGTAAACATAAAAAAACAAGTTAAGATTGTGGTAATCTCAAAAGATCACATGTAAACACTCAAGGAAATGACAAGATGCTGAGATAGCAGTAGGATAAGTAGATAGATAGATAAGTGTAAGTAAGCATTCACAACACAAGTGTGTTATGACAAGAGTACCAAAGTTGTATGCGGAACTTGAACCGTGTGTTCAGTAGGCTATGTCAGGTGATGACCTCATTGGTGATGAACTCATTGAACTCAGGTGATGAACTCATTGACTCGTTGATCATCATCTAAGCAGGAACTGTTGCATTAAATGATAAAGAGTAGTGTCTATGTGTTCCAGAATCATTATGCTACTGCAGAGGTGTCAAACTCAAATTGACCGAGGGACAAAATCAAAATCTGAAACAACAAACTGATTTTTTTTTAAAAAGCGATTTAAATTTCACAACCAGATTCCCATCATAGTGCAAATATGTATGCATGCACATATTCTGTTGCATATGAGTTTGAGCTGTTTCTCTGGCCTAGGCCAACTCATATTCCTGTGACACACCAAAATTCACTTTCAATCATATTAAGCTATAGCCTATATTAAATGTGTTAGCCAACTGTAATACACATTTGATATAAAGTGAAAGCCCATTGGGAAACTCCAACTCCCATTGTCATTGTGACACAGCACTCCACAGCACACAAGTGAACACTGCACACAACGAAATTGCATTTATGCCTCACCCGTGCAAGGGGGAAGCCCTCAGTGGCGCCCCATGGGGAGCAGTGCGGTGGGACGGTACCATGCTCAGGGTACCTCAGTCATGGAGGAGGATGGGGGAGAGCACTGGTTGATTACTCCCCCCACCAACCTGGCGGGTCGGGAGTCGAACCGGCAACCTCTGGGATGCAAGTCTGACGCCCTAACCGCTCACCCATGACTGCCCTAAAATATGATCTTGCAGACCACATAAAATGTCGCCGCGGGCCAGACTTGAGCCCTGCATAAGTTTGACATCCTTGTGCTGGTCCTACTTGTATGGGCTATGGGGTTCATGCCAATGCAAGGAGGCATGTTAACTCCACATAAATAATGTCAAGGACAATGAAATGCAATGGGTAACACTTTACTTGATGGGTGAGTACTGTGCATAAAACATTTGCGCAGTCATAAACTACACATACCAGTCAAGCATTCATGGCTCTTTCATGAGACAGGAGTCGATCATAACAACCCTTTTATGAATTGGGAAGATAGAGCTATGAAAGCTTGTCAAAATAAAAGTTTCAACCTGAAAGATGCCATTTTTGTTCGAAACCTATTACATCACATCTGAGCCCATGGGCCAGAAAGTCCAGAAAGACAGAATGTGATAAAGCAAATCATTGTATTTATTTCGTTTAAATGTTAAATGATATAACCTTAGCAAGATTATTTCTGAAGGTCCAGTGGTCCAAAGGTCCCAAATCCAAAGATGGGAAATAATGTGCTGAGGTTACATTATAAATTAAATACTCAACAAAATGCATGCAATTATTTCTATCAATTTTCTGTGTCACTGTTGCAGTTGCACAAGAAATTGATATAACAATGGTGAACCCGAAATGAACCCTAGTCTTGAATGACGTCTAGAATGCCTTTTTTAACTTTTGGGGGAAAAAATCCTGTATGGAGGTATGCTGTGGGGCATTTTTGATCTTTAATTGTGATCACCCGCGCCACTACTGGTATCGTTTCGTCTGTCCATCAGTCGGAACAGTTTTTGAGCATTTGCATGCAATGTAGGTTTGATGACCTTGGCAGGTAGTTTGCATACTGTAGGTCATGCAGCATACCTATTACTGATGGAAGAGGAAGTGTTTTCTAAGAAAACTGTACATTATGTACTTTGCTTTATCTACATGCTGCTGCTGCCACTGTCAACTGCATCTACATGCTGCTGCTGCCACTGTCAATGGCATCAGGAAGTAAAGACACACTATAAATGTCTGGTGCGCAGGACCATTGCCACACTCCTCGGCCTCATCAGTGCCACACAACCATGGCTGGCAATGGACAAAGGCGATACAGTGAGTTGCATTGGGCAATCATCTCAAAACTCACATTCATTTTATTATATTTTCACATTTATTTTTTATCCTAAAGCTGTGCTGTCCTGCATGTACATATTTTTGTTCCATATCAAACAATTGTGTTTATATACATTTGTTTCTTAAATTATACAGTGTTAGCTGTCCTCTGCATTGCTCTTGGGACAATTCTGCCTGCAGAAGGTGAGTTTTCTCTGTTGACCCTCTGCAAAGCTGTAACTTAAATTGCACCATCTTCTGTAAATTCCTATGGATGAATATGTCCACATCTACAATGCAATGTGCGTAGTGTACATATAAGTGTGCTTCTGATAACTACAGTATTGGTGCTGTATTCTCTCATGTTGACCTACATATAAATGTACAGTCTCCCAACCTTACCTTTCATTACACCTTTATCCATAGCTTAAGTGCCCTTGAGCAAGGCGCCATACCCCACTTTGCTCATGGGACTGTAACCAATACCCAGAGATGTCGAAAGTAATAGTAGAAGTAAAAAACAATCCCTGCCACTTTCCTTACCACAGTTAACTTCACTGACTAACTGATCTACAGTTACTGTAGTCGTCCGCTGATTCTGTAATGGTCAGATAACATTTTTATGGCAGATTTCCTATTTAGGCTTTTAGTAGGTTTATTCGATAAAAATACTGTCTATCCACCAAATACTGTCTATCTAAAAAAACATTTGGATAAGTGTCAGCTGTGTAATTTAAGTTCATGTCTGCTCAGTGGCCTAACTACCGGTAAGCAGCGACTGCAGTTGCTTATGGGCCCACGACCTTTCAAGGGCCCCTTCACGGACGCCTGGTGGGCCCCCATCAGTATTGAAGTTTAGTACGTCTCTGCACACGCAGAAACTTCCCAAACAAACCATCTCAGTAAAGGACGTTGACCGGACCCTATTTATATCACAACAGATGCCACCGTCCAACATGATGGTGTGCCGTTTAAACACGACACCAATGGCAAAGCCATGGCACTATTAATATTGTGCTAATAATTATGTTTAGTTCATTAGACGGTTCTTTAAAAATACAGTCATATAATATGTTTCAAACCGCAATAAATATCTTAACAATACGGTGTATTTGAGTCTTTTATTTTTTACATTACGACTTGGAATTATGGGTTATGGGTTATGATGAACTAATTTTAACATGTTACGTAGCCGACGTGCGTCCATACAGGAAGAACTTTGGTGCAACGTGCAAGACGTCACATCACATTAGACAAAAAAGAAATCATATTATCTAAACTTTAACAATGTGTTGGCGACGATGGATAACAAAAAGAAGCACCGAAGCGGATTTCAAAAAAGAAAACGGAAAGAGGAGCTGCTGGAAGAACGAAAAAAACTTCCGAAAGTAAACTCCTTTCAAAGAGCCGGAGAGGGAAAGGTGGACGTTGTTCCTGCTAGCTACAGTGAAGATTGCGACCAAGAATAGAACTATGGACAGAGGGGGACTGTGAAGGTATCTAGCCCCCTTGTTGTGCTAGAAGCAGGGGGTCTGACTCTGACAGTGACAGCTCGTTTACAGAAGATGACAACCTGGCCGGTTCAAAAACCGACGAGGGAGCACCCGACTGATATGGGACATTTCCCCGACAGCCTTGATGCAGACGTGAAACGGGAAAGAACAAGCAAAACAATGTTAGCACGCCACATATCCAACTTGCTAGCCGCGTTGCGTGTGTTGAACTGTGGATTTAAGTCAAGTGGAATAATTGCGAGAAGCCCTGAGATCAAGACAGCGTTTTATGGTAAGGTAAGGACATTTGGTTGTTAATTTTGCCGGCCGTGGCATGCTGAGTTGGGTTTATTTTGCCTGGTGCGATTGTTGTCACAAGCCTCTCACGTTTTGTATTGTGTTTGGCTAAATGGTTATTGTGCTGTATAGACGGACACGGATGATGTAACATTCTTTTTTCAAATTTCGTGCGCTTAAAATCAGTAGGCCTACTACCCGTGCTCGTCTTTGTTCTGCTTTTACATGTCTTCATGAAGACTTTGGAAAATCTCCATATAGGCCTATAGCATTTCAATGCAGATATGCCAAAACGACAGAGGAGTAGGCTACTGCACATTCGTTGAAGGAAGGGGTGGTGCTTGAAAATAGATTGGTTATAATAATGCATTTGCGTGAATGTTTCACAGACATTTCAGACACAATGTTAACCTGCAGTTAGTGTCAATGTATTTGAATGATTAGGAGCCTACTGTGCATAGCAATGACTGCATATCTGTCTCAAAGACTAACAATTAGTCTCTTGAGTTTCATTTTGGCAACATAGGAGGACTAACTTAGTTTTAGTGGGTTCCTGGATTGGTCTGTCGTGCTTCTGTGTGGTCACTTAGCAGGTGTAAAGTGATAACGTTTTAAATGCACTCAAATACACTCAAATACACTGAGGTTTGGCTCGTCTGATTTTTTCGGGGTTTTATGCCTACGTGTTTTCGTGGATGTGTGCAGCATACCAAATGTGTTTTCATGGACATGCATGGTGTGCCGTCAGCATGTTTTGGTTTATGTGGTGATGCGCTGTCATCAAAGGTTCCGTTCAAGGTGCGCTGTCACCATTTGTCTGTGTGTGATGTGTGATCATACTACTATGAAGGCCGATTGATGGAACTGTCGCCCTATCCTGGACCTTTATCATGTGTTATACTTTATATGGGGCCCACACAGATAATGTTGCTTACAGGCCTATTGCTGTGTCGTTACGCCACTGTGTCTGCATCTGCTTTCAATATTTTTTTTAAACACAGCATGTTCTGATGCTGAGATTAGAGAGATGCGGGCCGCCTGGCAGATTTATGGTAAACAACTACATGACACAAAAAACGAACTGTCAAAAGTCAAAGCCGAAGTGGTGGAACTGAAAGCAAAGCAAGGTAATGGAAGCGTGTGTGTGTGTGTGTGTGTGTGTGTGTGTGTGTGTGTGTGTGTGTGTGTGTGTGTGTGTGTGTGTGTGTGTGTGTGTGTGTGTGTGTGTGTGTGTGTGTGTTTGGGGCTTGGTCTATAGTAATGATAATTATTATCATTGAGGGCAATAATATTGTCACAATTAATTGTCTTTTGCGTTGCCATTTCAATGATAGAGAAAGGAATGATAGCCTTCTCCGGAGCTCTTCCCAATGGAATAAGAGATGAAGCACATTTGCGTTACACACGACTCTTCACCAATGTTGGGAATGCTTACAACTCCACAACAGGTAAAAACAACAACAACAACAACTACTAATACAAAAACAACAACAACAACAACAACATGTCAGGAATTAAAGTCAAGAAACATGAAATTCAGATTGTGATTTCTTTGTTGAATAAGTTGGTGGTATGGCCTGAAAGCTGGGAACAAACAGAGAGCTTTAGAAAAAGAGTAATGTTTGAATCCAAACAATCATAAGTGAGGAGAGCTGATTAGCAGCTAGCTCTTAACTACCATGGCCTGGCCAGAGCATTGACACTATATCATTGATGATTGTAATTACTTCTACTGACAACTTTTATTATTTTAAGATTATGCACGTTGTGTGTAATACTTACTATTAAAGTAAACATGTTAAATTAGTATGCCATGATACATTTACAGGACAAGGTAACCCAATATGATAATACTATTGTATGGTCCTTTTTTGTCCGCATCTAAAGGGGGACCTCTTCGAGCTATAGACATGGGGTGCTCTTGAACTATTTGTGCTGGTATTAACTATGGTGGACTGTTGGGGGCCCCTTCACTGGACAGTGTTTGGAGGGGCCCTAGGCAATTGCCTTGTCTGACAAAACTGGCCCTGTTACAAACATGATTTTACATACAAACTGCACCTAAATAATGCAACAGGGACAGTGAAATGAAGCAGAATCCATTTTTCTTTGTTTTTACGGTAGTGGTGGCAGTGGTAGCTGAGGTGGTAGAGGAGCCATTCGGTTGCAGGATCGAGTCCTGCTCAGCCTGACCCAATCAATGTATCCTTGAGCAAGATCCCAAGTTGCTCCTGGTGGCTGGGTGGTACCTTGCATGGCAGCCACTGCCACTGGAGCGTGAATGAGATTATGAATGGGTGAATGTGAGGCATACAATACAAAGCGCTTTGAGTGCTCGAAGTGGAAAGACACTATATAAATCGAGTCCATTCACCATTTACTTCTTGTGCTTCTATAGGAGACTTCACTGCTCCAGTGAAGGGAGTCTACTTCTTTACCTTCGTCATCCTTGCCTCCAACAGCCGCAACAGCGGCGCCATTCTCACCAGGAACGGTGATGTGGTGCTCACGTCTCATGACTTGAAAGGGAGCGGAGATCCCACTGACACGACAACCAACTCGGTGGTTCTGCAGCTGGAGGCGGGAGAAAATATCTCAATGCAACAGTGGTTGGGCTCACGTCTCTATGAAACCAACAACAAGCACAACACCTTCAGCGGGTTTCTGCTCTTTGCTTTGTAGTGAAACATAACAGGCTCGAGACAGAAACAAGTTTTCTATCTATCTATCTATCTATCTATCTATCTATCTATCTATCTATCTATCTATCTATCTATCTATCTATCTATCTATCTATCTATCTATCTATCTATCTATCTATCTATCTATCTATCTATCTATCTATCTATCTATCTATCTATCTATCTATCTATCTATCCTTCTATATAGCCTACTGTACACTGGGGTGGAGCTATAGGGGGGACAAGCAGAGCATTTGCCCTAGGGCCCAGGGTTCTCTTGTATTGGTGGTGGGGGCCCTATTGCGACCTTGGCAGGCCATATCATTGTCTTGCCCTGGGGCCCTGTGTGTGATTGTTCTGCCTCTGTACATGTACTTTTGATCATATCATATTTAGGCTTAAAGCAAAACCGATTACATTTTCAGATTTGATTTACTGATGTCCATGATAATTCTGTAGGCCTACCTCAATTTCACTGTCCTTCTGTCTTCAACAAATATAACACTCATCAGCAAACTATCTGTCTATTACTCTGTAATATTTTGGGGGATTCTCAGCATTATAATTGTGGTTATTGGTATAGCCTTTATTAAATGAGACCAGCACAGAAGCGGGATAAGAAACTGTTTGTATAACAAAACAAAAACAGGATACTCATTCGCAACATTTACAGTTTTTCTCAATTGGTTTTGTACATTTCTCACAACAGAATAATGATTCTCAAAAGTCTTTGTTCAATTGTGACTTCCTGGTGTTACCTGTGCACATGGTCAAATCAGTTTCTCATTGTTTTCGGCATATAGCAAATGCTCTCGTCCACCATGCCATGGCTGTGTGTACAATTCTCAGTGATTTCGTACATTATCAATTGCTTTTGTCATATCACTCAAAAAGCTTTGTCACTGAATGCATGCAACTATCTCAATCTTATCTGATCAATGTAATATAAAGCCGAATTTACAACATTTCCCATCCAATCTAAACAACATTTCGCTTCAGAAAAGATCCTCAAGAGTGTATTATTCAATTGACAACATGAGAAATTGATTTGACTAGCTTGTCCATACACTATGACACAATGACTAACCATTCTGCTGGCGCTGATACGTTCATTGACACAAAAACTTGGTTTTGAAAGACAAACTAAGGGTTTTGAGCAAGAGACTCGGTTTTGCAGGTTATCCACTGTGTTTTGCCATTTGTTAAAGCTGTTTTGAGAATGAATATTATGTTTTGCAAATTGCGAGAGAGATTCGAGAAATGTACAAAACCAATTGAGAAATACTGTAATCTGCACACACTATGAGAATATGACATGCCACTAATGGGCCGTGCCCTCACTCTAATGGTATACAAATTAACATAATAAATCATCTGCCTGTTACTAAAGGCCATATATCTGTCTTTCACTGAAAGACACAGCTCACAACTCTGGCATCTGTTCTGATAGGGTAGTGTATATACAGCACTTTCATTTGTCTGCTAATACTACTGCTTTGTTTTTGTAACGGAACCAGAAACGGAATATAACTTGAAGGTACGTTCTTTGACAGAATTCACATCCTGTGTGGCATTGAGCACCCATTCATGAATAGGCCTGCCTACACAGGTGGACCCAGTGAGTCCAGGTCATTTATTTCTCTCTACATTATTTCCTATTCACCTCTTTGACTGCAAAAAAAACACAACAAAAATAAATAGGCCTACATAATGATAATAAAAATAAATAATAATGCTGCCTACCCACCTGTCTATCCACCTGGCTAAAATAAACTGGATGCGCACGAGATCTGAGTGGGAAAAATTATGAATTTAAAATGAAAGCACAATTCGCTTCTCAGTATTGTTTTTTTTTGCGAAATACCAACAGGTGATGACAAGAAAAGGAAAAAGATGAACCAGAAGAAATAGAAGGTGAAGGAGAAGTGGAAAGAGATTTTAAAAAGAAAAAAATAAACAAACCCCGCAACTCAGTCAGTATGTATTTAAATTAGAAATATAGACAGGACATAAAGCAGCAACGGCAAAAGTAGAGAGGAGAAAAACACAAGGAAGAGGCACTGATAGTGAATTTCCGTTTGATATAAAGCACGCAGCACTTTATGCAGTGCTGAGAGCCGTGGCCGAGAAAAGTGCATATACAGGCGTACGGTTTCAGGCCCATAAATCTGTGTCCCTCTGTGGACGGGGATGATGCTGCCTCCTATGGTGATGGTATGGACAGACAGAGAGGGCCTCGTATATCACGTCAGCAACGCACCACTCCCCACAGACACCCAGTTAAGAGGTATAGCCTCTTGGCTATGACTACTACTACTACTTCGCTCTCTCTCTTTCTCTCCCTCTCCCCCCCCCCCTCTCTCGCATCCTCTTTCTCTCGCTCTGTGTGT
>NC_085869.1:32689845-32694845 GCF_034702125.1 Engraulis encrasicolus | reverse complement strand
GTGTGTACGTAAGTGTGTGTGAGAGAGAGGGGGGGGGGTATGGGGATGGGCTTCTTGAAGAGGATGTGTCCTATCTGGTGAAATCGTTACGTGTTGGTCCCATGATGGGCATTTAAAATTATTACCTGGTTCCTTTTTTGTCTTTAAAATGTTGTTTCCGCTCCACTCCTACACCACCACCACCACCACCCCTCTTCCACCCCAAACCCCTCACCCCCTGCCCTCACAACCACCCCCCCTCATCCACTCCCCAAAAGACTCACTCCCAAACACAACCACCACCGCCCCCCTCAAGCACACCCATCACTACCAAGTACAAAGTTATCTGAACGGGCCCCCCATCCAATACATACAATGTAATTAGAACCCAATTCTGAGCCCCCTCTCTCCCTGGCTCCGGGACAATTGACCCGTTTGAACCCCCCTGTCAGTGTCCCTGATCGTCACCCCCCCATCACCTCAACATCCACCTCTGCTCTACTCCTGCATACTGTCCTTTAACCCCCAAAGCACAACAGTCTCGAGTCCATTCACCTCCGCATCCACCTCCTTTTCTT
The DNA here is from genome assembly GCF_034702125.1 of Engraulis encrasicolus. Taxonomy (NCBI): domain Eukaryota; kingdom Metazoa; phylum Chordata; class Actinopteri; order Clupeiformes; family Engraulidae; genus Engraulis; species Engraulis encrasicolus. The sequence goes on along the minus strand of NC_085869.1, from coordinate 32,694,288 downwards.
GCTCCTGTTTGAGCCTTTGTCCTCCTTTCTTTGCTGCTGCCTTCAAAGTGTTTTTCACACAATAATTCACACAAACAGGTGCCCAAATGCACGCACACACATATAGGGAGGTGGAATTCAAATGTTCATTCACACACACACACACACACACACACACACACACACACACACACACACACACACACACACACACACACACACACACACACACACACACACACACACACACACACACAGTACGCGCACACGCACACGCACACACGCACACGCACATGCACGCGCACGCACACGCACACTCATCTAATTGTGCATCTGCTCATTTTTTCCAGCATACAAATTCACACTCATCAAAAAGCACAGATAGGTACATTACACATAAACAGATAGAGTATAGTCTGGGAAAACCATACGTCTTTGTCATGACAGAAACAGATAGTGGATGCTACGGACATTTTGCATCCTCCATCTGTCATGAGTATGTTTCTGTCATGAAAATGTTCATAGCATCCAATGTCATGACGATAGATCAGACAAAGCAGCCTATTCAATCACTTGGCGAACACATGTAGCCATGCGACTTCCACTCACGCTGAGACTTTAACTACGAGTGTAGAGTGAGGGATGAAACACACGACACAGGTGAAGGAGCACCCTGATATGTTAGCTGACCCTGACTGTGACACACACACACACACACACAAAGATACACACACATGCACGTACACATGCACGCACGTACTAAGAGATGTCTTGTTTTTTTGAATCGGGCAGATGCTGGGGGCAGCCCCGTGACCCTTGGGGGTCCTCGCAACGATCGTCTCGTTTTTCTGGGTTTTGAAATTGCGGAACAGGGGGGGTCGGGGTGGGTGTGGGGGTAGGGGTGGGTAGGACTATGAAATACGATGGGGGGCAGGAGGAGAGGGCCCTCTGAGTCTCCAGGGAAACGGGCAGAGAGAGGGGGATGCATTAACACTGACCTTGGAGGTGCGGATGCAAATATATTACACCGGGACAGCTCCTCTAAAAAAAAAAACCCTCTCTTTTTTTGCTGTTATACGGACTCTTATACACAGATGACCATGCACATACACGGAAACACACTCTCTCTCTGTCTAACTTTTCTCTCTCTCTCTCTCTCTCTCTCTCTCTCTCTCTCTCTCTCTCACACACACACACACACACACACACACACACACGCACACACGCACACACACACACACACACACACACACACACACACACACACACACACACACACACACACACACACACACACACACACACACACACACACACACACACACACTTACTTTTATCCCTCTATATAAGGGGGCACAGGAGAAAGCCAGAAGTCGGTCACCCATCCCTGCGAAATCAACCCTTTCCAAAACTTCACTAGACTGTCATGAGGCTGGGTAAGTGGGCACATTAACTTGGTAATAAATACCACTGCGATGTACGCGTCCCCCTCATTAAGACTCATTTATAAGTGGGCTCGTCGCCAAAGAAGGCAACCAAATAAAGCCCAGTATCAAATGGCATCGTAATACACTGTGCAGAAACATACTCTGTGAGCGTCAACAGCACTATACTGCCATTACCATGTGAGAGGTTGCCACATTTACCGATACACTTAACACTTAAAAATCACATTTTAGAGAGTGAGGTATCGCAGGCACATGTGTTTGTCGCGGATGAGTGTCAAGATTATGGGAGTTCCTGGGGTTGGAATCAGAGAGGTGTGCGGACAACCTGTGATACTGTACACGAGCTAACACAGTTGTTAGCTCTCCCTTTTACTGCAATATTGAAGGAACACTTACACAACTTATAGGAACAAACTCGGAGTGTCATATGGCAGTAATCTATGTGTGGTGCGTATTAATTGGGATTCAAACTCACCTTAAAAAGGTCAACGAGGGTGTCTTGTTCACACAGCATGTGGACTCTTACTTTAAGAGGGGTTCTGGAATTAAATGTCAGAGGTCTGTGGATGACCCCGAGGACAGATAGCTGCACTGGCCTACGGGGCCCAGATCCAGGGGCCCAAGAGTCAAAGGGCCCCTGAAGTTGTAGCCTCTAGCAGCATTATAATATTGTGATAAAATCACACTTTCAACAACAATTGTATTTTCCATTGTTTTTTTTTCACATTTTCATGGGGGACAACCCCCCACCCCCCGACAACATAGACTCTCACATTTGGCCTAAAACCCTGAATCATTTTGTAAATGAGCAACACCCATTGAGGGGGGCCCTTCCTTGTTGCCTGGCCCAGGGGCCCATGGAATCATAATCCATCTGTGGATGACAGATACACGGTGGCGTGATGACTTGTGTTATTGGTTCTCCTATAGTTAGCCTACAGAACACTTCAAAATAGTTTTGACAGTGTCAGCTAGAGATGTAATCTATCTGTGCTTGCTACAAATTAATTGTAATTCAAAGTCACTTTTAAAAAAGTTTACGAGGGTGTCTTGCATGAGGGTTTTACATGGTGTGTATGTATGTGTGCTTGTGCGCATGCGTGTGCATGTGTGGGGGGAGGTGTATTGTATGGGGGACTATTGCCTAGTTGGTGCTTGTGCTGAAGTCACATATCAGTGATATTGTATTCATATACAGTCATGGAATAAAAAACAAATAAAAAAGGATTTTAAGTCTGCAGACTCCTCACTCTAAAATTACACTCAGCCTTTGGCCTGCACCGTTTCCTGGGATGTGTGCAATCTACATCTTCAACTGAGTCGCAGCCATGATACAGGACGATACAGGAGCTCTTCAAAACCACTTTTACTGTAATATTTATTATAATTTATTGCGCTGCAATAAGGAGAATCTTGAAGTGTGTCAAATATGAATGTCATCTACACTGTAAGTATATATGGCTGCTGCACATTAATTGTAATGCAAAGTCACCTGAAAAAGTTAGTACGAGTGCCTTGTTACAGTAAAAGCATGTGGGTGGGTTTTACCTTGAAGTGTCTGCCAGTAGAGATGTTCAAGCCGCAGGCTCTCAGAAACTCAACACTCGAGGTGGAAAATTCCAGTCAGGCAATTATTAGCTAATAGGTCTTTCTAAATGGATCTTTCCTTAAAAAACATAAAAACACAACACAGAAAGCACAAATATTTCAACCACCATTATTCAATAACTGCCACCACTACAACCAATTCTTATCATCTTCATCATCAGCGTCACCATCAATGTCATTGGGGTTGCTCATCTCACCACCCCCATTGTCACATCTTCACTGTCACCACCACCATCATCATAACCATCAGCAGGGGCGTAGCAGCACATTTTGGGCCCTATGTACAATCAGTTCCATTGGACCCCACCAGCCATATACAGTATCTTCATAAATCAGACTGTGTGTTGGCCCCTTATGTATATGGGGCCCTGGTGACTCACACCTGGTGAAGTCACACTTCACCCCATCGAACGATATCGCTGACCATCAGCAGCAGAGTCAGCATCACCATACTGTATATCTTATCAACTTTATCACCTCCATCATCATCCTCCTCCCCCTCCTCCTCCTCATCTTCCTCCTCCTCCTCCTCCTCATCATCATCCTCATCCTCCTCATCATCATCCTCATCCCCCTCCTCATCATCCTCATCATCCTCCTCCTCCTCATCATCATCCTCCTCCTCCTCCTCCTCATCTTCCTCCTCCTCATCATCATCCTCATCATCCTCCTCCCCCTCCTCCTCCTCATCTTCCTCCTCCTCCTCCTTATCTTCCTCCTCCTCCTCCTCATCTTCCTCATCCTCCTCATCATCATCATCCTCATCCACCTCCTCCTCATCCTCCTCATCATCATCCTCATCCTCCTCCCCCTCATCATCCTCCTCCTCCTCCTCCTCCTCCTCCTCCTCATCTTCCTCCTCCTCCTCCTCCTCATCATCATCCTCATCCACCTCCTCCTCATCATCATCATCTTCAAGGATTGCAGCATCACCACTAAGGTTGCCTTGAGGTCATGGTTTCATATGGCAGTAGACTGAGCCAAGTCATACTGACACCACCTCAGGATGCCAGAGCCCGAGCGTCAAGCATGGTGGAGAGATCTTTCCATGCTGGTTCCACACAACATCATCTCTAAATTACATAGTGCAAGCCACACGAAGGGGAAAGCAGGAGTTAAAGTTACACTCACCTGCTCTATCAGCAACAGAATAAATTAAACAACTCATACCGAAAATGATTGCTGTAAAACTATACTATACCTCTATGGTGTTTAGATGCCATCCTGTGCCATGCCATCGTGTTATTGATTCTATAACGATGCTTCAATCAACTTGGAAGCTCCTTAAGTTCCCCATGGTAAAATTAAAGCATCTGTTGAAACAGGATTGCTTTCAGACCATTTTATGTTAACATCTTATCCCCTGAAATACTGCTGACAGTAATGTTTGGTTAGGGTTACTTAGAAG
>NC_085869.1:32682345-32687345 GCF_034702125.1 Engraulis encrasicolus | reverse complement strand
CTCCCTCTCTTTCAACCTCTCGCTTTGGCCAAGGACACGCTTGCTGCAGGATATGTGTGCATGTGCACTTTTCGTGCATGAATGCAAATTTTATGTACATCTTTATGCAGACGCATGCATATGGTGGCAATGGTGTAGTCTACTTTTTTATGGTGGGTATACTGTATAATTGAGCAGATTTTGAAGTGGGTATACTGTATATATTTGTGCTATTCAAACTAATGAATCAATCAAGTTAAAGTGGGTATACTGAAATCCCTGAAATTTACGTTCTACGTAGACTACACCACTGTACGGTGCAATACTGACAAAACCGCAAGTTGTGATCTTCCAAACTCCCATGGTGAGTTTGCTGTAGAGTCAAACAATGGTGGAGGACATTAATGAGAGCCCTATTGGGTATCTATCTGCCCCCTAGATGATACCTCCAGTATCGTGCAAAGTGCTCCAGTCGAGAAGCAAGTACAAAACGTGCACTTGGTCGCTCACGGTTTCATGCGTAGTTTTAGGCACACAGCAAGCATGTCCCCGGCCTTTTCCTTCACCCACCCCCCTCCTTTTTTCTCTTTGTCTTGTCCTCTCTTTCACCATCCATCTCTCTCTTTCTACCCATCTTCCTGTCTCTTTTCCACACGTGCCTCCCTTTTTCCTCATCTCTCTTGCTCTATCTGGTATTTTGACTTATGGGGACACATGGCCTGAGTTATCCAGTGCATTAGCAAAGGCTCCCGCGAGAGGCCAAAAAAGCAAGTGAGCCTTACGGGGAGGAGGCTCTGTGTGGTCACCTCCAGTTATTCTCTATTTTCTATTCACTTTTGTTTTCCTCCATTTTTTTTACAAACAAAAAGGATGCGAAAGAGTGAATTCAGAGATAGGAGGTTTGTGTTCACAAGCTATCTGAAGGGCCGCTTCAAGGGGGTTGGCTGGGCCAAGGACAAAATAGTTTGACAGGTTTCCCTACGCAACATGTACAGTCTAATGTTCTGCCCCACCACACTCCCACCCCTTCCTGGGCCACCCCCCTATCCACCCCCAACTCTGCCGGCTTCCCTGGGCCTCAGAATGGAGGGAGAAAGAGAGAGAGAGAGAGAGAGAGTGTGTGAGGCGTTCAGCTGGTAATTTGTTATGAGTTTATCCAGTCTGCTTTGGCGGATCTGCAGATGACTAAGGAATGAGGGATGAGGTGGGGATGAATGAGCAGATGGAGGGAAGAAGAACGGACCTGAAAAAAGACAAAAGGAATGAAAAAGAGAAAGAACAAGAAAAGCACATGTTTTACAGGAACGATCCATCCACCCTTTTACACCCCACCTCATGTCTCTGTCTCCCCCTCTGTCCCTCTGACTCTCTCTCCTCTCTTTCTATCTCTCTGTCTTTCTTTCTTTCTTCCTCCCACTATTTCTTTCTTTCTCCCGCTATTTCTTTCTTTCTTTCGGTCTTTCTTTCTCAGTTTTTATATCCCTCTCTCTCTCTCTCTGTCTCTCTCTCTCTCTCTCTCTCTCTCTCTGTCTCTCTCTCTATCTCTCTCTCTCTGTCCTGAGCTGCAGTCATTCGTAAATGTCACCTGATGAAAGAGATGTCCAGCTCCATGTCCGTGTGAATGATGAGAGTGTTACATGGCCGACAGCAGTGTGTGTGTGTGTGTGTGTGTGTGTGTGTGTGTGTGTGTGTGTGTGTGTGTGTGTGTGTGTGTGTGTGTGTGTGTGTGTGTGTGTGTGTGTGTGTGTGTGTGTGCAAAGGGGCTCAAGTTGGACAGATGCACGTGCATGCCACCTGTTTGCAGTCGTCGACTGGCCCACCTGAACACACACAACCCTGGCAAGCAGCCCTGCGTCCACACCAGCCACACGCACACGCACACACACATGCACACACACACACGCACACATAAAGGCCCTCTGTCTGACCGCAAGCCTGGCTGCTTCCACATGCTTGGACACCTCCCCAACCTACCCACGCTACCACTGCATGTCATCAGAAACCCCCGTTCCTATAATTCAATTCAAGAAATAAACATGATTCCTATTAGATCAGCTGAATAGCTTTTTATCGTTACTAAAGGCCTATAAGCTCTCTGCATGTTATGTCAGGACTAAAAGACACCATAATGCAAAATAAAGACATTAAACAAGAAAAAAAAATCATATACGATATAAACATACACAGGATGTACAGGCAGTAGACCCCAACAGAAAGCCCCTGAAGAGCTGCAGGATTGTGGAGTCTTCTCTAGTTTTTGATGCGTTTCTCGAAAGTATAGTTGCTATTCAATATTTGTTAGCAACTTTGATAGTTGCCAATGGGAAATTGCACTGCAAACAACAAAGTAGCTAACATAGTTAGCAACTATGATTTCCAGAAATCCATCCCTTCACTGGAGGCACAGGTGCATCTCAGCAGGCCACTCCCCGCGATTGCGTCTGCTGGTTGGAATGGAAACAGGACTGGGAAACAACCAATGCAACTCCATTATTATTTTATTTTTCCATTTGTCCTTTAGTACATTAGTACAGTCAATATTTGGCTCTTGTGTCTGCTCTGTTTAAATCAGTGCCCCATGTAACTCATTTGGTGTCACACATTAAATTCAGGGAGAAACAACACAATTGGCTACTGCCCAGTGCTGTCAGTATTTGGCTCCTGTGTCTGCTCTGTTTAAATCAGTGTTATATACTGTGCCATATATTATAGTCTCTATTTACGTTTTCCACTTGAAGTCAGGAGTAGAATTAAAAGCCACATTGATTCTAGTAATTTACAGTGCTCAGAGAAATCAAAAGAAAATCAACACAAGCACTTTTACTTTTATTTATTATTAGGCCTACTATATAGTTTTTTTTAATCTGTCTCCCACTCTTGCTTGGCTCCTGAGTCTTTGTCTGTTTAAGGCAATGGTTTTAAATGCAAATATTTTTTTAATCTCTTACACGACGTGGACTAAAATTGAAACTCAGGTAGAGAGAGGTTTTTTATCCCTTTAATTGAGATATATTTAAATCCAGAGTTCTTAAATGAGCATTCACATTTTTTATATGTCCATATATGTGTACCCAGCTTCTAAATCAATGCCCTCTGTCGCTAAGTCTTTCTGTCTAGCAGGGTGGCAGCTGCCTGGCAATGGCCTTCCACACAGTCTCCACAGCAAAGAGCTGGACAAGATTTATCAACCCTGACAGCACCAACGCTTCTGTTCCAATACTTTTACAAGACGGCCCGACATAGCCTACATTTTCCACAGAAATGATAATGGATGACATAACCTATAAAGAAAGAAAGAAAGAACAAAAGAAATAAAGAAAGACAGAAGAAGTAGAAGAAAGAAAGAAAGAAAGAAAGAAAGAAAGAAAGAAAGAAAGAAAGAAAGAAAGAAAGAAAGAAAGAAAGAAAGAAGAAGTAGGGGAAAGGAGACAGAGGGACGGACGGATAGATCAGAATGATTTAACCGTTGAGTGTTAATATCAGCTAGACTCTGAGGTCACGCGTTACAAGGCGTAAAGGCCATGCAGCTGAAAGATGCGGCATGCTAATCAGTCATTTTTCATTTCATAAATATGTTACATAAATGTCAGCGCCATCTGTAAAACACAGTTACAGAATGATCTATAAATGTGTTTGTAACATGTTTCAGCCTTATTAAAGTTTATTCTAGCCTATATATTGTATCTTCAGAGTTTAATTTTGTAAAATAACGTGCTAACGCAATTTTAGCATAGCCATGTAGCTCATGAACTCGGTTGTATTCTACACCTGTCCATCGCAGTATGAGTTATAACGGAACAGTTGTTTGTCGGATTGGATAAAAGCGAGTGCCACATGGGATGAATGGAAATAAACATAAATTCTGACTGGTTTTCACATGCCCTGGCTTAGAGGTCATATTTTAGCACAGTGTCGCTGCCACAGCCTTACTCTCTTTGCTCTCACCCACCAAAAAAAAAGTTTCCCTTCGCCAACTCGTGACGGTGGTGACAACGTCGTCTGCTCCTCGACTGAGACACGCTTGGCATGCGGCTGTCTTGAGACGTCGCTTGTGGGCCAAGGTGCTGAGGCATTTAAGAGTGATAGCGTTGCGGAACCTTTGATAGCCCTTGACTTCATGACGCGTTTCTAACTTCAGCGCCCGTTCAGTCGGCCAGCCAGATGTCTCAGTGCCAGCTGTTGCGGATTTCGTATACATGCACACACACGTTCATATATGTCACAGACATGAAGCACACAAAGTCCCACCAACAATATGACTTGCACTGTGCTACTTAAAAAAAAATAATAATAAAAAATAAAAAAGATTGGCCTTTGCTTTGCAGAGCCGAGTAGCAGGGCCGCTGACAGCCTTGTTCCCCCCCCCCCCCCCCGCCAATACATTCAATGTACTGAGGACCCAATTCTGGGCCTCCTCTCTCCCTGGGCCTGGGACAAAAGACCCCTTTGTCCCCCCTGTCGCCCGTCCACTTGTTGACAAGTGCAACAAGCAACACAGGACAGATTAAGAGAAAGCAGAAAACGTTCAAAACCCAATCAAATCTGATTCTGATTAAGTGGCCTTCAACGCAATCAATGCCACCATAAAGAGGCTGATGGATCAACCCTAAACCTGAGGATTTCACAGAGAAACCTGGAGGGTTTTATCCATCATTATCATCACCAAGACAACCAAACCAGAACTCGGAAACTGAAGGGTGCTGAGGCATTTAAGAGTGATGGCCCCCGTGCTCTTTGATAGCACTTGACTTTATGACGTGGCGTTTCTAACTTCAGCACCTATTCAGCCATCCAGTTATTCAGCCAGATGTCTCAGGCCACCTGTTGCTGACCCCAATACACCACACACACACACACGCACACACACACACACACACACACACACACACACACACACACACACACACACACACACACACACACACACACACACACACACACACACACACACACACACACACACACACACACACACACACGCGCATTGATATATGCCATGGATGTAAAAACACATCAAAGTC
>NC_085869.1:32659845-32677345 GCF_034702125.1 Engraulis encrasicolus | reverse complement strand
TGTGTGTGTGTGTGTGTGTGTGTGCGCGCTCCTCTGCATGGGTGGCTGAATGTGTCCTTCACTCACTGTGTGTGTGTGTGTGTGTGTGTGTGTGTGTGTGTGTGTGTGTGTGTGTGTGTGTGTGTGTGTGTGTGTGTGTGTGTGTGTGTGTGTGTGTGTGTGTGTGTGTGTGAGTGAGTGTGTGTGTGTGTGTGTGTTTAATGATATACTGTGCAAACTAGTATGTCTCAGTCTCTGTGTGTTTACAATGGGTATGAGTCACAAAGTGTGTGTGCATGTGTGCGTGCGTGCGAGTGTGTCTGTGTGTGCGAGAGAGAGAGAGAGAGAGAGAGAGAGAGAGAGAGAGAGAGAGAGAGAGAGAGAGAGAGAGAGAGAGAGAGAGAGAGAGAGAGAGAGTGTTGCTTTATGTTTGTGGGTGTGGGTGTGGGTGTGGGTGTGGGTGTGGGTGTGCGTCTGTCAGTGAACATTTGTGCCTTTGGATGTTCAGTATATGCACACAAATAAGTGTGTGTGTGTGTGTGTGTGTGTGTGTGTGTGTGTGTGTGTGTGTGTGTGTGTGTGTGTGTGTGTGTGTGTGTGTGTGTGTGTGTGTGTGTGTGTGTGTGTGTGTGTGTGTGTGTGTGTGTGTGTGTGTTTGCATGGACATATAAATCATTTCAGCACAGCTGCAGCCTGCCCCTCTATCTATCCCCAGATAAGCCTTCTCAAATCGCCCCCTCACATCATCTGCCTCATGCCCAGCACAGCCTGGCCCAAAATCAAACTTCTCAAGTGTGTGTGTGTGCGTATGAGTGTGTGTGTGTATGTGAGGGAGAGAGAGAGAGAGCGAGCGAGAGAGAGAGAGAGAGAGAGAGAGAGAGAGAGAGAGAGAGAGAGAGAGAGAGAGAGAGAGGGGAGGGGGGCTTAGTTGTCCCAGTTGGGGCTGTAAGAAGTTTGATACTGGCACACATGCACTCGGCAACAGGCTGCCCTCTCTCTCCCATATGCTATGTCATATCAAGGCAAACGTGTTTCACAATAACACTGCAGAAGAACATTTCAGACAAACTGAGAACAAGGGAGACTCAAAAACCTCATTTAAAAAGTGTTATTGCATTGTTACTAACACATCTATTACACTTACATTCATGATATTCAAGTCTATGTACACAGACATGCCAGAAAAAGTTTTTATTTGTATATGTGTACATCATACATATAATATACTGTAGCCACTAAGAAATAGTGAAATATAGAAATATATGAATATTTTAATCATTTGGTCCCGGGTAAAGGTACCCAATAGGCATGTTCAGACCGACAGAGAACAGTGCCTGTTCACACACCTAATCTCGAACTGGCTGGCGTGCTGCTCACGGCACAAGTCTGAGCATTTGGGAACCGGAACATTGGTTTGTGATGCGAACCGAAAAATACTTGTTTTTCGTCTACAAACCATGATGACAACTCCTTTTGTGAAACTTAAAAAACCTAAATGTAGACAGCTCACACTGACACATCTTTTTTATGTAAATAGTGGATTTTTACATATGGCCTTTGAACCGATGTCAAAGATCTGACATACAAATGATACATACATACTCAATATCAAGGGCAATATTGCTTTGAATGCTGATCATTATGTTTTTGAGTGTATAATGATGTGTTTGTATATAGGTGTGTGTGCACTTATTCTAAACTTTTAGTGTGTGTGTACCCGTGAGTGCATGGGTGGGTGCATAAGTCTGTGTGTGTGCGTGTGGGCGGGCGGGCGCATGTGTGCTTGTTCTTTGTGTGTGTTCTGGACACAGGCCCAAGTCATGGTCCATGTAGAACAACAAGTCTGTTACCTTCTCAGCAGTGAACATCCTAATGACCCACGGTCACACTCACAAACTCACTCTCATTCACACACGTTCCCACACACACACGCACGGACACACGCACGCACGCACACACAGTTTGTAGGTCACTTTATGTAATGGGATGCGTTAGTAATCGAGATAAGAGAGAATGTCAAGTGTTTCCATGCACTGTATACTTTCTAAATTTGTCTTACATGTGTGAACTCTATATATTCTTACTTTGTGGTGTGTGTGTGTGTGTGTGTGTGTGTGTGTGTGTGTGTGTGTGTGTGTGTGTGTGTGTGTGTGTGTGTGTGTGTGTGTGTGTGTGTGTGTGTGTGTGTGTGTGTGTGTGTGTGTGTGAAAGTATACTCTTGGGCCTGTATAGCTAATAAACAGCACCAGTCCACATACTGTACAGTAGAACACCCATGGCACCCTGGGTAGTAACACTTAAACACACACACACAAATGCACCTACACACGCACGTACGCAACGACAGGCTAAGCACTTTACCCAGATTCACATGTATAAAAGTACACCATCTCTCATGACACTTCATAAACACATACAATCATCTTCATGGGACTAATGTGCCTGATTTATATCGAAATAAGAATTTCTATATATATATATAATCACATGTGAAACAATAAACACACATATAAGAAACACACAAATCCAACGGCGCAAACATACAAACACACAAGTGCGCGTTCCCACAAACATAAATGTATGCACGACGCACGCACATACACATCCATAGGGTTCAAAACCCACCCCACTGATCCCTTTCTAATTTGGAACCCCGGGGTGCTGCCTAGTTTTTTACTGCTTCTAATTTAAAGAGTTGCCTACCCCTGCGTTCCTCAGAGGGCCACTCAGCCATTAACACACTGTGCCAGGCCAGCAAGCCTGCTTTTGTCACTTTCACGTCTCCTCAATACAGAAGCCGACAAGTGGGGACAAAGGGGTTTTTTGTCCTAGGCCTCGGGAGAGAGGAGGCCGAAAATAGGGTCGTCAGTAAATTGCATGTATTGGGTGGGGGGTGGGGCTCTCTTCAGACGACTGTCTTTGGCCCGAACAAGGCGGTCAGTAGCCCTCCTACACTATATGGCTGGCATGCATGTCTCACACACAGACATACAAACACACACACACTGACCTGTAGATAAATATACAGACTGCAAAATGTGCTGACATGGGCCTACATTTTTGTCTGTCTTGCTCATACGCACTCAGGAATGTCAGATACACACCCGCAAAGACAAACGCGTGCACGCACACACACAATTTTACAAACACACTCACACAGACAAACGTGTGCAGGCACACACACAACTTTACAAATACACATATACCCAGAGTGCGATTAGACGGAAAACCAGAAGGCGGGATGTGTTTCAGATTTTAGGCATCATCAATGGAATTACATTAAGCTGATTAAAATCATGTAGAAAAAGTGGCGAAAACCAGAACAGGTGACAATCCCCCCCACAAATCACACCCTGCACATACCTATATACTATATGCAATAGTCTATGTGCGAAGCAGAAAACGGACAAAAAAAAACAACTTGTGGACCAAATGTTTGTACACTGGAATGGAAGGGGATGCACTCCGTTTTTTTAGCCTGCGGTGTCAGGGCAGGTGGTTGTAGAATAGTTCAGACGCCCTTCCAAACCCCCTCACCCCTATGCCCTAATAACACCCCACCTGTCAGCTTGGTCTCTTGAAATTGTTAAATACAACACCATTTCACACATTGTATTTGACACGTGTTTGACAGGGAAAACTTGGCATGCAAAAGTGTGCCAAAACCCAAACAGTTCCTAACCCCAATATAACCGGTCAATATACAATTGCTTTAGCGTTGTAGTTTGGTTGATCCGACTATGCCCAGACCCAAACAACAGTCAAATAAATAGTTTGAAGAATGTCACTTCATTCAATAAAACATGGAGCAGAGTGTGTGCAGCATCTTTATTTTCTGAGGTTTGAATTTACCATATACTGTATTGGATGCAAGGATACACTAGCATGCTTGCAGGTTTTTTGTCTGAAAAAAACATAGCCATACGGCCTAAAGCACAACGCAAAAAAACCCTGATAAACTGTAACCCTAAACATGAAAATGATGCCTATTCAAAAGAATGGGGCTTCCTTGCACCTGTTCACCCAAAATAATCACCAGGCTGGGAGCTCTGTGAACTTGGTTGACATCCTTCAGTCTGTGTAGGAATAAAAGTTGTCAACACAACCTCCACATGCGTGCACACACACACACGCACACACAAAATAAACATACTTGTTACGCACCATGCACTAATAAATACATTGCAGTATGCACTAATATAACCCATGTCTCAGAAGTAGAAAAACGGGGATGAGAGGATACAACTTTTTTGTAAAGCTCACTTGTTTACCACCACACATGCTTGACACCATCTAAAGCAAATTTGTTTATCTTGGTCTCTTCAGATCACACAACATGGTTCCAGTGATCCATATCCTTGGTCTGTTCATCTCTCTTGAGACCAAGATAAACAAATTTGCTTTAGATGGTGTCAAGCATGTGTGGTGGTAAACAAGTGAGTTGTACAAAAAAGGTGTATCCTCTCATAAGCCAAGCATGGTAGTGGGACTGACATGGTTTGGGGATGCATGAATGCTGTCAACATTGGCAATCTGAAATACACCTAAAAGAAACATACATGTCAACATGCACTGTGACTACTGAAGCAGATCATGATATTCTCCATAGGATTGCATTCAAATCTCACACCAATCTATTTAAGCCAGATGCAGACTCAAAATGTAAAAGTTCAATGCAAAGAAAGGTTGAAACGCACACTGATGACCTCCCTTGTCATTCCTTTTCATTTTGTTTCATTTCGAGACGATTCGAGCCAACATAGCCCCTTCTCTACCGGATTTTAATCTGGGGTGTACTCACTTTTGTGAGTACATGTTCAAACATTAATGGCTGTATTTTGTTTTTTTCTGAGTGAACAAGAAATTTAAGCGGTTAGATATGTTGTTAAAAGGTCACTAATCATTGTGTCAAAGTTACATTTCTGTAATGCTTTCCTATGAAAAGATATACTCAAACATCTGCAAAACTGTGAGGGGTGTATTCACTTTCGTGATATACTGTATGCCTCGGCCAGAACTTGCTGAAAGACAGAAGTAAAGAACACACACCAGGGCCGCTCACCAGAAGAGAGCCGTTAAGCCAAGCCTACCTCTACTCTACACTACCCTACTCTAGCTGTACTTGCGGTGGAAGTGCAGCCATGGTGTCGTCGTGAGGCTAGTTGAGGCCGAGGCCAAGCTGAACCCTCTTGACCAGAAGGGTGACGCTGTCAAGGTGAAGATGCGCAGGCAGTTTTTGCAGTATGTATGAAGAGCTACTTCAAAAAGCACTGCCAAATCGATGTCAAGAGGAGGCATCACGTAGTAGACAGCCAGACCATTTTGGGTACCATACAGCGCGGAAGCGGAAGTTATGGATGCCAAACCTTCGGCGCAAATAGAGTTGGCAAGATCTAGAGCAGCACTGACTTGAGATTAGTGATGGATTCCAGGTACTGTGGACATAACAGACATCATAGACTAGAAGCATTTCCAGAAAAAGGCCCTTTATAAGGGTGTTAGAAGCATTTTTTAGTAAAAGTTGGGAACCTAGTTTTCTAAGACAATTAGAGTACCCTGAATTCATCTTGCCTGGTTCCCAAGCTGAATTTTGAGTTTTTGACCATGAAATGGGCAAAAAACAAAATGGCAACCGAAATTCTTGATTTTGGGCAGAATACGTTAGAAAGTACCACTTCTCCGTGGAAATAATTGTGCAATGCTCAGATATTTGCATTTATCATGTATTCCTACACTTACACAAAGGCAAATTGTCATGGAAAAAAGATAAAAAATTACTATAATTATGACTTTCTAATAATAAGATATCCTCGTAAACTGGCATTCAATAGCAATAGCCTCCATAAAGCACATTATCATACACAATTGTTATTCAGTAAGATTTGGAAAGAAAGAGACAAAGAAGATAGTATTATCTAAAAGACTAAATATTGGGACATGAATATGTCCCCGGTTCTTTGAAGGAGATGAGTGAGCCATCTCTATGGGAGCACACTCTCAGCTGTACGATTAGCTGAAGACCTTTGCAATCACGCCATAGGTCCAATTAACTGCGCAGTGGGCGGGATGTCCACTTTGTCAAAATCGAATGGTTGCGCGCAAATGAGCCACTTGGATGCCAAACCTCTCTTCGGCTGTCGGCAATAAGGGTGTCTTGAGAGATGGCTCACTCATTTCCTTCAGAGAACCAGGGACATATTCATGTCCTAATGTTCTCTTTCAGTCGAATCGTTCACATGTCTATGGGAGAGTTACAATCACTCCCTATTGCTGGTCCAAACTTGCCTGGTTAACACCAGACCTAATCACAAGTGAGATTGTCTTTCAGATCGAAACAATTGTGTAGAACTAAAGGCAGTATGGGAGTTCCCAGGCTAGGTCCAAACTAGGCAGAACTCCAAGAGCCTCCTGTAAGGATAGCGTTCCTATCACCCTACAGACAATCAGTGGTCGTGCCCAGAACCCTATGTTCTTGTGGCAACGTGGTCACATCTAGTAGGTACAACCGGACAAAGGTGGCGGGGTTGGCCCAACCAGCCGCTCTGCACACATCTGAAACTTCTGCACCCTTGAAGAGAGGACAAGATGTAGAGACTGCGCTGGTAAAGTGAGCCCTAATCTGAGCCGGGGGTTGGCGACCCTTGGACTCATATGCCAGGGCAATTGTTTGAACCAACCATTTGGAGACCTCTATTTCAAAACTGTGAGCCCTGTAGAGGGCTTGACAAAGCACACAAACAGCTGTTCATTGTTCCTAAAAGAGTGAGTCATGTTCATATAGATGCGTAAAGCGTGCACAGGGCACAAGTTGTGTTGTCCCCTCTCTTCCACGGATCTAAAAGTTGGTGTGCAAAAGCAGTTTGGAGAGGCCCCTCTTGGAGGGGCTCGAAAGGGGCCCCACACATAGCCTCCAGTACTAGAGAGATATCCCAGGAGGGTATCGTCTGACGTAGCACGGGGCGTAAGTATCTAGTGGATGGGCACTCCTATATGGCACGATGAAATCGCTGCAAAGTAGACTTAAATGGTAAAACCTTGTTTCCCCCCAATAAGTCTTGTAGAAAGGACAACACCATCGGTACTGAACACTGAAAAGTTGTCTTGTCGTGTTGGTCACACTAGCGTTCGAAGACAGACCACTTCAGGTTATACAGTGTCCCAGTAGATTGGGCCCTGGCCCCTTGAATTGTCCTGATAACGTTATCCAGAAAACCGGTTAGGTTCAAATGTTCCCTTGCCAGACTCATAGGGGCAGGGGGCCCCTGTGCTGGGGGATGTCCTCTTCCTGGTCCGGTGCCAGACTCGAACCTGCAGGAGAGGGGAAAGTAGCAGGAGGGGCTGAAGCCCCTACGCTCTCAGAGGACACTGTACATTTCATATGTTTGATCTGAAATGTGTGATCTCAGGTTAAAAGAGAGTGTCCACCTACACAAAGCTGAGGCTGTCTCGGTGATCACAATGATGCTCTTTTATTGCCTGTGACATTTCCCCACTTCATAGCCTGATCAGAATCTGGCTAAACTTGTGAGCCGATCTCTTGACCACAAAGTGGCCTTTTTGGAATTCAGACAAAATGGTTCTATGTTGTTCTATTCTGAAATTGCCCACTTTAACTCCTTAAGTCTGCAGTGCAATGCTTGGTTAACTGTGATAACTGTTTCTGTCCAAAATGTTAAGATATGACAATGCATTTGTATTCAAAGTATCAAAATGTGTGCAAAACGTGTGCATTAGCAAGGACTATTGGCAAATACCCCGCAGCAGTCTGTTGTTCCTTTGTGACTGATAGACATGAAGACTTCTTGGTCAGTGTTCAACGTTTTGACAGTGCAAGAAGAAAGCTAGATCCGTAGCCTTTGCTTGTCTAGCATACTTATGCTCCTCTCCAGATTTTCCAAAGCATGATTCAGCAATGGGTGCTGAAAAAGTTGGTTTGAATGTCCTAGGAGTAATCCTGAGAGGATGTAGCTCCATCAGGGCATTTGGCACATTTTATGTATGTCTAGTGGACACCTCTATATCTGTAACAGAATCATCAATTGGTTGGCCTCTCTGCCATGCTGCCATTTGTGTTGCATGGGAAGTATTCTTCCCATCAAGTGTTTCATCCAGGATATCAATGGTATCACATGTGTAGTGGATGAATGTATCTGCCACAATGTTTGTTGGAAAAATGGCAAAGCTCTCTTGGTTCAGTGTTTTAGAGTGCTATCAGCTAAGGAGGATCTGGACTTGGAGGACCTGGTCGTAACTCAGACAATGACCTGCCTGGTTGAATAGTCATATTAGGTCTTTTACCCAGTAGATTGATGAAGAATACAAGCAAGACTGTTTCGGAGTCCATTTTTTGCCATCACTGACACAATAAACAAGGACTTTAGCCTCATTCAGAACTCTACTTTGAGCAAGTTTTTCCTTGCTAACAATTCCATCATCTTCAAGAGATGTCAGGCCACTAACAACCAGGCTGAGTAGCATGTATAGACTATCTGTAATGTATGCAATAGTATCTGATAGAATATGTAAAATATGTCTAAATATTTTTCAAAATGACACAAAATAACTTATGTAAAATGTAATATCATGGTGTCATCTAGCGACTACTGGACAGTTTTCATAGAGCCAATAGCAACTTTCAGTGATTTCTAAGTATTTCTAAAATACTTAAATCAATTTTCTTAACCATATAAACACACATAGGCTACAAATATCTTATTAGAAAAGCTAAATATTTAAAATGTTTAGGCTAACACCTAGCCTACAATATTAGCATTATTAGCATTCTAGAAGCTATTTTATACTTTTTAAAGTCCTCTATAGTAGATACATTCATCAAGAAACATTAATGGGACACAAAATGTTAGAAAAGAGCATTTATTTCCAAGTACAGCAATACTTGGTAAAAATGCTCTGTCAAAAAAAAACGTATTTTGGCAGCCATGTTGTTTTTCAAATTTAACTGTCAAAACCTCAAAATCCAGCTTGGGAACCAGTCTAGTTGAATTCAGCACACTTAAATTATGTTAAGTACATAGGTTCCCAACTTTTACTAAAAAATGCTTCTAACATTCACAAATATGAAAAATGTGTCTAGACTATCAGGTCAGTCCTGAAGACTTAACCGAAAGGTTAAAGTGGCAGTGCGGTGCGCAGTTCCTTCAGTGGCCAACAAAGTCAGTAAAAGACGTTGCTGCACATGCAAGACACAATGTCACTAGAAGGCAGAAGAAAAAAAAATCACTGCAGTACTCACCCAGTGTGAACTGAAGGCACAACACCCAATTGCAGTCCAGGACAATGCACAGTGCAACTCTAGAACTCCACCACCAACAGTAGTAGAAGTCCACACACACACACACACACACACACACACACACACACACACACACACACACACACACACACACACACACACACACACACACACACACACACACACACACACACACACACACACAGAAGGGTGGACACACACACGTGCGCACGGGCGGACGGGCGGACAGACAAACACACACACGCGCACGGGGACACACTAAAAAATAAATAACAAAAAATTGCATGATACCAACACATGCTTTGTAATGATATCAAGCCAAAATAAAAAGCTGCATTGAACACTCAGTCGTGCACATCCACATCTTGTATTGTAGAAAAAAAGAGAAGAAAAACAAAATGGTTGAGATCATACGAGTAATCAGATGTAATGAAAATTTAAAAATATGCATGTCCAAGTTGACCGTTCTAGCTCACCCACTGACTCTGATTCTGAGAGTTCCCACCCTCCACTGACACTTTGTGTGTATTTATGGCTTTGCCCAGGTCAGTACTGTTAGTCTGAATGTTAATGGCTCTGTGCCCCCCTAGCACTGATGTGCATGAGCTGCCATTTTTCGCCATTTCAGTGCACACGTGTCCCTCTGTGGCAATGGCTAGAATGAGTTTGAGTGTGATGTGTATGCATGTGTGTGCATGTGTTTGTACTTCGCTATGTCCATGATGGCGGTGGGAGGCTTGGATAGGGCAGGTGTTAGTCTTTGATTGCTGGGGTTGCTGGTTGTTGGTGACGGGGTGGGGGAAAGGTTGGAGGAGAGCTGTGTTGCTGGAAGTGGGGGGGGGGGTACTAAAACAAGCCTGGCTGGCTCTTGCTTGCCCTGGCTGGGCAGCAGGCTTAAAGGGCTTGATTGGCTGCCCGCAGGTGTCCTGCTGGTTCACCTCCAGGGGCCAGCTGCCTTTCAGGATGGCTAGCCTCTCGGCCAGGCAACATGAACGGGGGAAGAGCTTGAAGTCGTAGATGATGGTGCCCATAGTGGTGCCATGACTCCAGCTGAGCCTGGGCGAGCACTGCAGTGAACACCCTACTTCACACTCCAGCGACACCACCTCCCGTTTGCGCAGTAAGAAATTCCACTGACCCTGTTTGGACACCCACCCCAAGGAAGCAGAAGGAACCGCAGACCGGACCACCACTGAACCCCCAGCCAGGCCATCAGGACCGCCCAGTGACTGTCGACTACGCCCACAGTACCCAGAATTCACCACCAATCTCAGATGTCAGCGGAGATCAACTTCTCCAAGAAGAAAGAAATGCACTTCCGCCAGAACTTGCTCAGACAGTGAGAGAACAAACACCAGAACCACTCACCAGAAGAGAGCTGTTAAGCCAAGCCTCTACTCTACTCTACTCTACTCTACCTGCAGCCATGGTGTCGTCGTGAGGCTAGTTGAAGCCAAAGCCAAGCTGAACCCTCTTGACCACAAGGATGAGGCCGTCAAGGTGAAGATGTGCGGAGCAGTGTGCAGCACGGCTGAAGAGCAACTTCCAAAAGGACTGCCGAATCGATGTCAAGCCAGACCATCTTGGGTGCCATAGCGCGTGAAAGTTATGGATGCCAAACCGTCTGCGCAAACAGTGTTGGCAAGATCCAGAGCAGCACTGACTGAGATTGGTGATGGATTCCAGGGGCCTCATTTATCAAGCGTTCTTAGGCACAGATCTGTGCGTAAAGCGTGCGTGCGATCATTCCTGAGCAAAGTGTGGGATTTATGAACATGTACTTGAACGTAGATACGTGCTTAAATCTACGCACACCTCAGACCATGCGTGCGAGTGGAAGAAACACGAAATTGCAAATTATATTGACCATGCAAGGTACAGTTTGCTTTGAATGACAATGGAGTATGACAGTGTGCTATTTTACAGTGATTTCGTCCATGTGTGTCTCCTTCTTTTACTGATTTTGAAACACTGTCCTCCTTCTGTCGAAAGCACCTCCACTTCTGCCGCGGAAATGTTTCCATCTCCGCACTTCCCGCCAGCGCTTCGACTAGCGCGTGTGTCCGCGTGTAGTCATGTGTGTCCAAACAGGGTTGCGCCTTCGAATTAACATGGCATTTGAATATATTTTAATACCATATATGGTTATTTGGAGGCGTTTCGAGATGCAAATTACCCCGAATGCGCACGTGCACAGTGATTTGGAAGGTGTGGGATTTATCATGCAGACGTGTGCGTAGGAGCAGCCAACGCACGTTTGATAAATTCCGATTTTTCTATACTTGCGACCATTCTATATTTCACTCGTAGGACACAATTTAGAATGCATTCTACGAACTAATGATAAATGAGGCCCCAGGTACTTTGAACATAGCACTCATCGGGCCAGTCCCGAGGACCTAACTGAAAGATCCAAGTGGCAATGCGGCGCGCAGTTCCTTCAGTGGCCAACAAAGTCAGTAAAAAACATTGCTGCACAAGCAAGAGACAATGTCACTACAATGCAGAAGAAGCAATTCTCTGCAGTACTCAACAGAAGTCAGCCGAAGGCACAGCACCCATTTGCAGTGCAGGACAATGCACAGTCAAAATAACTCCACCACCAACAGTGGCAGCAGTACAAGAGCTATTGGACAAAAGGCGCTTCAGCAGTCTAAGACGGCTGGTCAGGACAGTTGCATGGACATGGAGTGACTAAAAGGTTCCTGAATGTTAAGAGGGGAGATGAAGTACTGTGAGAGGCAGAACCTCCATCTTAGTTCTTTCTCCCGTTTTTTTTTTTTCCTTCAAGCTTTATCGTCCAGGCTCCTATGTAAAGTGTCTTCCCTCTCTGTTGGGTTGTGGCGTTGAGTGGAGTCTTTGTCATTGGTCACTTGGTCGGGTCAGGTTGTCCACTGGCCAGAGGGGTGATATACTGGTTAGGCGGAGGTCTACTGGCAGATGGCTCACTGGTGCAGCGGAGATGCACTGGCATGCTTACTGTCGTTGGGTTTCCAATGGTGCATTGGTTTTCCACTCTGGCGGTTTTTCAGTGCACAAGTCCACTTTGATGCAATGAAGAAGTTGGCACGAGGAAACAGTTCAGGAGTTGGAGTTTTGCCTTTCCATTAGGTGACAAATCTTTGAGATACGCAGAGACAAATAAAATAAATTAGTTCTGTCAGGTCCATTACAGTCAAGAAAAACAAGACAAGAATCTTTGAATGCAATTTCTTGCAGTTATGAATTAGATTTGGCAGTATGGCTCTGTTCAGTAGCCTGGTGAACCAGCGCCACCCGCTGGACGGCAAAATGTTTTGTCTACGGGTGGGTCTGGCCTCGCATAATGATTCAATGAAGCCAGAATGCCATGAATCTGGCAAACCAATTACAACGCAAATATGTGTTTTGAATCAAAGCGGGCAGGGTTTTGAGGGAAGGTTGTTCTCATCAACAATCTTCGGATGTATTATGCATCGAGGCCAGACTAAATTAGACATCCACATTTAGTCTGGTTTATCAGGCTATCTGTTCAGAGCATTCCCCTGGACTTCCATGAGCACCAAGGAAAGGAGGGATTCAGGTGACAGCAGCAGCGTAGGGGAATGCTCATCCAATTTAAGATTAGGAGAGCAAACAATTCACCCCCAAACAGATAAGAGCTGATAATCATCTCATGGTCAAATTAAAATGAGAGGATTCCTTGAGCAGTTAAATTTAAATATCTTCCCAAAACATCATGTGCAAACTGGTACCAAATGAATCATGCATGATCAGAGCATGATTTGACCAATGAAGCAGCAGCTAGGCTAAATAACCCTGTGAGCCCACAGCAGTTACAGTAGATAAACAAAACGATCCAGCAGAGCCAACAGCATATAGGCTATATGAATGTGATTTGACCGAAACTACAGTATACACACCATATGCTACGTCGTCTATGGCACTGGCTACGTCAGGCAGACAATGAGCCAACAGAAACCATTTAGATAGAATACACGACTGGCAGGAAGTAAATTAAAAATAATATGAACCAGTCACAAATGAGTTAGACTATATCGGCCAGTAGGAGCTAGTTTAGATAAGACCCGGAGGCAGATGGAGGACCCAACAGCAGTTAAACTGTATGAGAGTACTTGGACAGAGTATGAGCCAACAGGAGTTGTGGTACATGGACTGCACAGGGCCATCCAACAATGCTACCATAAACTACACAAGTGAACATACTGACTGGACAAATATGATCAAGGTAAGCAACATTAGCGTCCTACAAAAGTGAGGCATGCGATCAGTAACAAAAAAACATGTAGTAACACTACAGAGTACACTAGCCAAGCAAGCAGTGTTAATGTGGACTGAGCCAACAGCACTAATTGTGCCACAGAGACTAGCGGCACTAGCAATGGCCTATGCAGTTGGCAGCACTAACAAGCCGGAAGCAGAACCATCTAGAAGCGCCAACGTTCTTAACCTACATAATCTACACCAACGATGTAGATAAAATTATGCTGACATAGCTTGTGTAGCTGTGTTGGTGTTCAGGCTAGCAATGGGAGTGTTAAGGGAAATGCGTTAGGGGTAGGGGTGGGCGATATGGGAAAACAAAAGTTATCTCGATAATTTTTAGAATTTTCACGATAACGATAATTTGACGATAATTTCCAAAAACACTTGCAAAAACAAGTAGGGCCTATTTTGGGGGGGGGGGTGTAATCAATGTGTACTGTAATATGGGAATTTGGCATGGCAGGGAAGGGTGAGTAAAGCAGAACATTGTAGGCCTATGTAGCCTAAACTGCATGTTACCAATAGGTCTGCATAAATGATGGCATGTCTACATCACAAAGCATGGCAGTATACCAAAGCTACACATGTATGCTGTCTATGATTTGTGCATGATTCCAGACTAATTTCAATTCTACACTGGAGGTAGTAGTGCTGCATTTGTGTTTTAACTGGGGAGGGACAGAGAGTTGGGAAAAAATGCTGTGCCGAAGAGCTTTCACTTTTTGAATTTAATAATATGCATATGCTGGACTGTAAAATAATACTTCATCACTTGTCATGAAAACATATCCATGTAAATAAAAAATAGTTTTATGATGTATTGCTAATGATTCTGTTAGAGGACAGCCATTTTTGACTGGAAACAGTGCATTTGTAGATAGGAAGCAGAACCTAACTATGACAGCTGCAAATTGCATGTGTTGGATTTCACACATTGTAATTTAACTCACTGCGCGAGTCTAACTTAACATTACTTGTCCACCTAAGCAGTTATGATATCTAAACATGCAGGTGGGTGTTTGAGTAGTGAGTAACAGCCACTCTAGTTGTAGAGAACAACATTGCTTAGCTTAGTTCGCTAACTAGCATGCTAACGCGATTTCTCAGACCAGAGACAAAGCTATTTCTCTTCCTAACTATTTGACTTTCCATAATCACAGACAGTTGCTGATTAAAGCACATAGTTCCAAAACGCCCTCAGCATCATGCAATGGCTGGTTTAATGGTTGAATTCCTCATGTAAATCCACCATTTGGATGACAGCAACTCTCCTCCACTGCCCAGCAGCAGCAGCGCTGCACGAGTGACACGAGATTTCTCTCCCCGTCTGCAAAAACGCTGCAGCCCGCCCCCCTCAGCACTGTCTGCTCATTGGTTCACAGACTTATTCTCCAGTTCACAACAACATTACTATTGGCTCAAAGGCTTGGCTGTCGTCGCTGTCTGGAGGAGTCCTGTCACAGCGCTTTGTTGAGTTTAGCGACTTCATAAAAATATCTCGATATTGCAAAATTACTCATCGTCAAAACAACATTCACGATAACTTCGCAGACGATATATATCGCCCACCCTTAGTTAGGGGGTGGGGTCAATTACTTGCAATGAGATGAGACCAATTGCAGTTGCTTATCCCCTTCAACGCTCGTCTGCGCACTGCCTCCGAGGTCACGCGCCCATGAACTGGTTGGTCAACAACTCACTCACGTGTGTATATGGGTCTTGTCTCACACCTCTACACAAGTTTGCGCAGGTCCCCTCACTGCCTGTCCCCCCACTCCTCACACGTGGTGTCTTAGTAGAGCAAACCGGTGCGAGCTCATCGTCTCGTTCATATTTGTGGCCGACTTTAAATGCGCTGTATTTAATAACACCCACATCGTGACAACAATTTCTCGCTCACGTGCTTCGTCAATGTTGGTCGACAGCAACAGAAGTCGCAAGGGGCTATGACTTACTGGCAGTGTTGCCAGATGAGGCTGATGATTTCCAGCCCAAACATTGTGTGTTGATATTGATGTCTATGAGAAAGATTGGGCGAGTTTTCCTGCAAAATGCCATTTTTACCTGCAGACGGCCATCCCAAGCAGCCCAATTGGGCGGGAAACAGCCAAATCTGGCAACACTGCTTAATGGAGCCTCATTGCCAGTGATTTCAAAAGCACTGGGACACTGATCTGTGATAGGTCTGTTAGAGCATTAGGTCCAACCCCCTATGGGCAGGGTTGAAAAGGTGGGGAAAAAGGCTTGTAGTCTCAACAGAAATCCACCTCTCTTTCACTTCCTCCTACAATGATGCAAAATGACGATTTTTACATCATTGTAGGAGGAAGTGTTAAGAGGTGAATACGGATTTCTCCTGTCTCAAGGGGAATTGGGAGAGTGTTGCATGATCATTCAAAAGTATGACTGGGTGTCTAGCAATGGAAAGCCTAATGTAAATGGGTGGAGTGTCCCTTTAAGCGGCCCGTTTCTGTGTTGTTTAACTTAAAGGGCATTACAAGTGCCCTATTTGAACATTAAGCAGCCCCTTTTCTGAGTTGTTGCTTTAGAGTCCCCCTCACCGTTAATTTCATGTTTGCTGCTGTCTTTGTTATTTGGCTAATTTTGAGTAGACAAGGCAGAGGATGAATTATGTGTAAAAAGGAGCGCAGATATTTGGTCATCCAGAGTGCGTTGCAATATGCGACCTTGCCTCCTCCACTTGCTTCTCTCCTCGTACCAGAAAGTAATATATCATGATGACATCACTGACAACAGCATTATATTTCAATCTTATATTTTCATCTTTTTCTCATTTGCAATTGGGATGGTGAATGAAAAACAGTCCCTCAAAAGTTGTTGTGGCTAGGCTGACAGCTGGGAAACTTTATCGTTTTCTCCACGGAGGAGGGGCCAGGAGGCGGGACGAGGAGACAAGCGCAAGTGGAGGAGGCAAGGTCGCATATTGCAACCGACTCCCAGTTGTGCATCATCATCCATGTGCGCATCAATTAGGCCTACTCAACAGCAATTTTAACCTACATTTTACATATTAGAGACATTTTGTACTACGACATTCCAACATGTTATCCGGTTTATTATGTCTGATTGGATTTATCAATGTTTAAATGTTTCTTCAGTGCCATTGCTCTGGAGGTAGCGGCACTGGCCTGGCCCTGTTGTATTTTAACAGTGTACAGGTGCAGTTAATATTCCAGCACAGTGCATGTTGGCCAGCATGTCAGCATGGCTGAGGGAGGTGTATGAGTAATGAATAAGAGACCATGGGGAGGTATCATGGGTCCAGGAGAGCACACACACTCGCACGTACCTGAAAAACACACACACACACACACAGACACACACACACACACACACACACACACACACACACACACACACACACACAGACACACACACACACACACACACACACACACACACACACACACACACACACACACACACACACACACACACACACACAGAGAGAGATATGTACAGTGCAAATACACACACGCATAATGCACACCCAAAGCATCACTATGCAGTGCTGTCATTCTGGACCGAATCCATACAGTCAAGAAAGTCATCATGGTTACAAAAGCCAGACTTTTCATTCCATTTCACAGTTCAGTTAGCTAGTTAGTGAGCTAAGGAAACATTCGCAGCGTGGAGTCCCCACCAAAAAAGGTCACAGACAAAGGTCAATAAAATGTTTGTTTTTTTGACTGCCTTTAGCTTTGATAACACAGCACATTTGGTGTTGTATTGTTATAATAGACTTCTGCAATGCCTGGATTCTTTCCTTCCGCTGTTGCATTACGTTTCCAGCAAATGTCAGAATAGCGCCATGTAACCCAACATTTTGTACTGGATAGTTTTATAGTAGAGTGTGAATAATGTGTTAAGTCCTCTCAAGCATATCCCAAAGATTCTCAGTGAGGTTGAGGTCTGGAGTCTGTGGTCTCAGGCAAAATGTTCCAGACATCTTTGAAGAAA
>NC_085869.1:32644845-32652345 GCF_034702125.1 Engraulis encrasicolus | reverse complement strand
GGGGTGGGGGTCCTTAGCAGCTTGGCATTAGTGGACCTGAGAGCTCGAGCAGGGGCATAAAAAGAGAGCATGTCTGAGATATAGCTAGGGGCAAGTCCATTTAATGCTTTAAAAACTGTGAGCAGAATCTTAAAGTCGATTCTGTATGAGACAGGTAACCAGTGCAGGTCTGCCAAGACAGGAGAGATGTGCTCTCTCATTCTGGTTCTTGTTAGGATTCTTGCCGCAGAATTTTGAATGAGTTGCAATTTGTCAATTAATTTTTTTGGGAGACCAGAGAAGAGAGCATTGCAGTAGTCTATCCTACTGGTGACAAAGGCATGAATAAGTTTCTCAGCGTCTTGTCGGGGGGCCAAGCCGCGCACTTTGTTGACATTTCTAAGATGGAAGTCCGAGTCTATGACCACACCTAGGCTAGTAACCTTATCTTTAATGTGCATGCTTAGGTCACCTAGGCTTGAGTGGAGTTTTGCACGTTTTTTCTTAGGCCCAATGAGCAACACTTCAGTTTTATCCTCATTTAATTTTAGGAAGTTACTGTTCATCCAGTCTGTGATGGCAGACATGCATTTAGTCAAGGCATGAATGGCAGTGGTTTGGCTAGGCTCGACAGAGATATATAGTTGAGTGTCATCGGCATAGCTATGAAAATCAACATTGTGCTCTCTGATGATGGAGCCCAGGTGCAACATATAGAGAGAGAAGAGGAGAGGGCCCAAGCAACTACCCTGAGCAACTCCAAAAGGCACATCATACTTGTTGGAGACGTAGTCTCCGATGGTGACAAAAAACTGCCTTCCTGTAATATATGTTTTGAACCACTCTAAGACGTGACCGGACAAGCCTACCCAAGATTCAAGGCGGTCAATTAGTATGTTGTGGTCTATCGTGTCAAAGGCGGCACTGAGGTCGAGGAGGATAAGTGCTGAAACTTTGTTTGCGGCAGTGCTGAGCCTAAGATCACTTATTATTTTGGTTAGTGCTGTTTCGGTGCTATGGTTGGCTCTAAAGCCTGATTGGAATTTTTCCAAGATATCATTCCCAGCCAGATGTTGATTAAGCTGTTTAAATACAACTTTTTCTAGTACCTTGCTTATAAAGGGGAGGTTTGATATAGGTCTGTAGTTGTTTAAAGAATTCTGATCTAAATTTGTCTTTTTTAGGAGTGGCTTTACCATGGCTGTTTTGAATGAGCTTGGAAAAATGCCTGTAAGCATAGAGGTGTTAACAATTTGTAGTAAAGGTGCTGCTAAGCAACCAAGTATGTTTTTTAGCAGATATGTGGGGATCGCGTCAAGGCTGCAGGTAGACTGCTTACTTTCCCTGACTATTTTACAGAGGTCGTCCTCTGTAATTGGACAAAACTTTTGGAAGCTCTCAGGTCTTCTAGGGGGGTTTAACCCTCCCCTCGGTGTATAGCCTGAGTGGGCGACAGAGGTTGCTGCGTTTCCACCTTGGATGCCTTCTCTTATGTCAGCAATCTTTTTATTAAAAAATCTAGCAAATTCCTCGAACTTGGCATGTGATGCTGCATTTAGGTTGTTATTGCTATGTGTTGGATTAAGCAGGTGGTCAATAGTGGAAAAAAGAACTTTCGCATTATGCTGGTTGTCTGTTATGATTTTGGAAAAATATGCTTTTCTCTCTGAGCGTACCGCATTATTGTAGGAGGAGATCTCATCCCTAAGGGATTGTCTATGGACTTCTACTTTAGTTTTCCTCCAAAGACGCTCGGTTACTCTGCATTTTCTTTTTAAGGCTCTAAGTGAGTCATTCATCCAAGGTGAATACCTAGCTCTGGTTCTTGTCGTCGTTCTAATTGGAGCTATGTTATCTAGAATTCCTCTTAAGTTGTTGTTGAAGCTATCAACCATTTCATCAGGTGTGCAGTGACCATTTAGTAGGTCACCTGATTTGATGAGGTCTGAAATCTTAAGCTCAGCAGAGGCATTAATGCGTCCTCTGTGAATGAAATTGTTGGGTGTGCTAATTTGTGTTGAAATATCGAAATCAAAAAACACACAGTGGTGGTCGGAGAGGCCGACGTCCGTGACCGATATATTGTTGATATCAAGTGCATGTGAAATAACAAGGTCAAGTGTGTTGCCTTTCCGAAGGGTAGGCTGTTCAGTAACATTCTGGACGAGACCGAATCCATTTAATGTGTCTAAGAAAGACTTGGCTATTGCGTCATCTGATTTATTTACGTGGATATTAAAGTCGCCAGCAATTATTGCTTTATCATAGTTAGTAAGTACGTCCGACATGAGGGTGGAGAAATCAGATAGAAATGACGAAGAGAATTTCGGTGGACGGTACAGGACAATAATAATCAGTTTGAGGTTTGCTTGAACCCTCATTGCCATGTATTCAAATGAAGAGAAAGAGCCCAGATTCATCTTAGTACAATTAAATTTGTTGGAGAAAAGTATGGCTACGCCTCCACCTCGTTTATTTGGTCTCGGGGCGTGAAGGAATTTGTAATCGGAAGGGCAAGCCTCAATAAAAGTAGCCGCCCCGTCGTCTTTAAGCCATGTTTCGGTAAGAAACATAAAGCTTATGTTTTTGTCCGAGACCAGCTGGTTTACTACGAAGCTTTTGTTGGTCAAGGACTGCACGTTAAGTAATGCAGCATTAACATTCAAAGTAGTAGAGCTATTGTTTATGCGTTCAGGTGCAATCATAATTAGGTTGTTGTGTACACAACCAGAGGGTCTACATCTGCGAGCTTTCCTACGGGTAGTGACAGCGTGGATAGCTAGTGGAGTACTCTCTGTTGGGCACGCAGTGTCTAAGTTGGTGTAGTGCTTTGGATTTGAAACACCTGTTAGTCAATCCAAGGACCGATGGGCTTCGAGGGTCAGCTCCAGGTTGGTCGCGAGGAGACGAGCACCAGATCTGTTTAAGTGCCTTCCATCTCGTGCGAAGAGGTTCCGGCGGTTCCAGAAAGCGGAGAAGTTGTCAACGTAGGGAATGGCTTCTTGGCGGCAGTGTCTCATCAGCCAGACGTGCAGTTGGCGGATTCGGGAGAACTGGAAGGCAGAGAAACAAACAGAGGGGATGGGGCCTGAGATAGCGTATTTTTTTCCAGTGCTGCGAAGGGTATTAATAAGAGAGAGGAAATCGGACTCAAGTTTTTTAGACTGCTGCAGCCGGATGTCATTGGAGCCTGCGTGGACGATGAGAGTTGTGGCAGTAGGATACTGTGACAGCGCGTCTGGTACATTCGACTGGACATCGGCTACGAGAGCTCCAGGTAGGCACCACGTCTGGGCGTTTCGTAGGGTTACGTGGCGAACCATCGAAGATCCTATGAGGACTGTTGATGGTCGCCGGGGTTCTGAATGGGCAGGCTGCTCTCGGGTAATTTGCCTGGGGGTAGCGAGGGTCCGGCGGCTACTGGGTCGCACTCTTGGTGGTAGAGGCTTGGGCACCTGGTGGGAGGGGGGGACAGGGTCAGTTTCTGCATCGATGACTGTGTCAAGTACAGAAAAACGATTGCTAGTCACTAGAGGTGGTGAACATTTCTGCAGTACTCCCCTGCCGCCGTTAACCACGTCCGTCCAGCTACGACGCGCGACGGGAGTGGAGCACGGTGGATTCGGGGGGGACTTCGGCTGGTGTTTGCTGTGGCCTGGGAGAAAAGATAGTGTAGTTAGGTTGGCGCTAGTATTACTGGTTTGGTGTTTCAACGTGGTGTTATGGGATTTTATGACTATCTCACAACGTAGCCGGCGAATGTCACTTCTAAGTGTTTCAATCGTCATGTTGGCTTTGGCTAGTCTTTCATTAGCATTAGCTAGATCACTGCAGGCGCAGGTAGAGTTGGCCATAATTAGGTCTGCGGATGCAGCAGAAAAGGTTATTTTTGCGAGATAGTTGGTGTAGTGTTGTAAAATTGACTATGAGGTGAGGCGAAACTAAAGCCGAGTAGGGCTCGGCGCGAAAAAAAGTTATGTAGG
This sequence comes from Engraulis encrasicolus, assembly GCF_034702125.1. Classification (NCBI taxonomy): domain Eukaryota; kingdom Metazoa; phylum Chordata; class Actinopteri; order Clupeiformes; family Engraulidae; genus Engraulis; species Engraulis encrasicolus. The sequence goes on along the minus strand of NC_085869.1, from coordinate 32,648,383 downwards.
CTAGCCTGGTGGAAAGCAAAAATCTATTTGGATGGTGGGGAGGTTAGCCTATGTGTTTATGTTGTTGTAAGAGTGATAACAAGGTAACGCAAAAGTAACACTATAGCAAATCAGTTGTTTGTAGTTGTAAGTTCAGACAAAGATTTTAGGAGAAAAACGAGAAGAAACTTAATTTCGTCCGAGTAGCTCCTCGACGGGAATAGCCTGATCCGGAAGCGGAAGTGACGTCAGCTGGTTAAACAGGGACAGCAACTTTAATAATTAAGTTATATTATCTCCAGGGAGGAAATAAATGGTATTTTCACACCTAGTCCCCTTTAAGTGAACCAAAGTCAGTCCTCTCTATGTAGCAAATGACAGACAAAAAGTGTTCAGTTCTGTTTTTTTGTTCATGTTGTCAGCATATTACGAAAAGAACCAGCTGCTCCCTCTGGTCCGGTTAGGCTTTTATGGTGTGTCAGTCCTCTTTTGCATCACACCCGGTCCTCTAGAGCTCTCCTCAAGTGATTACATCTAGTCAACAGGACTAAGTGAACCGTACTGAGACCATGTCAATAAAGGTCTCAGTATGGTTCACTTCTGAGGGGTCTGGGTACTTGGGAGCGTTCATGAGCATGAGCGTTCATAGGTCTGAGTTCGCTTACAATGTAAATGGGTGAAAGGGACGAGGTGTGATTACACCCAAAGAGACAAAGACAACTAATACTTGTAAAAGAGAAAGGCCAATAGATGAGCATATAGCAAGAGACGGAGTAGGGAAGAAAGAGTGTTCATTATAGTGAATGGTAAAAAGAGGGAAAAGTAATGATGTGTGATCAAATACGGGATTGAGATATACAGATGTACTGTAAAAGTTAAAATCACGGCACACTGCTTGACCTTACAGACTTAAGTTTTCTTATGAGCGAACAAACGTGTTTCCATGTGTAATGTCATCAGGTTTACTCTGGAGTAGATATAGATGTACTGTACTGTATAGAGAGTTTGATAGTGGCTAAGTTTACATGACGTTTTTAATTCTGAATGAACAATTAAGAATTAAATAGTTCCGTCGAGTTTACTTTGATCTTTCATTTAATTCTGAACTAAGAGGTGTTTACATGACGTTTTTCAAAGTGGAATTAAGCTTTATTCAGATTTAAAGTGAATTAATTCTGAAAATCTCATGTAAATGTAGCAAGTGAGTGAAATAGAGATGCACAGATGTATATATAGTGACAGAGAAAGACTGAGATAGAGAGATATGCGATAAGATAGATAGAAAGAGAGAGAGAGATGAGAGAGATGAGATAGATTGATAGCAAGCGACGTGAGATGAGGTATTGATAGAGAGGATGATAGACATGATGAGAGAGAGAGAGAGAGAGAGAGAGAGAGAGAGAGAGAGAGAGAGAGAGAGAGAGAGAGATGAGAGAGAGAGAGATGAGAAGATAGATTGTGCCGTCGGCCTCTAATCCCCTTTCCATGGCTGCTCCGCATGCAGTGGCATTCTCCCAGGCAGCCACTTGGGCACATCGGCCCGTAACTAGATAACGATCTTGCGCTATCATGCCAGCATCCAGGAAATGATTTGCAGGCTGCGGCACATAGCAGTGTGTCCGAGGGGAACATTAGCCCAAGAACAGAGTGCTCTCACTCCAACACACAAACATATGCACAGTACGCACACACACACACACACACACACACACACACACACACACACACACACACACACACACACACACACACACACACACACACACACACACACACAGAGAAATACATACAGACACTGTTGTCCTGGTTAAGGTTACTGTTATGTGACCATACTACACACAAACATACACCTTTCATCATATGCTTTTATACTACACCATGTATGCTTCTGAAATGGAGACAGAGGTAGACCATGTGAGTAATATGTAGACAGAAATATGGAATATGACATTTGAGAACAAGTTTGACATTACATTACACTTAGCTTGCACTTTTATCCAAAGCGACCTATAGCCATTAAGGCATATGTAGGTGACAGTCCCTGAAGCATGGTGACAGTCCCTGAAGCAGCGTGAGGTTAGTTGGATTGCTCAAGGGCACTTGGATGGAGCAATGGATGCTATGGGATTTGGGCCTGTTGTCTTCCGATTCAACCAGTTAAGCCGTGGTTGCCCTAAGGCAGTGGTTCCCAAACGTTTTATGTGGGGACCCCTTTTGGTAAATGGTAAATGGACTGCATTCATATAGCGCCTTTCCACTCCTTCGAGCATTCAAAGCGCTTTACATTGTATGCCTCGCTTTCACCCATTCACATTCTTAGACCGGTGGCAGTGTCTGCTACAGGGTACCACTCTGCCATCAGGAGCAACCTAGGGTTAAGTATGTTGCTCAAGGACACAACGATGCGGTCAGGTAGGGCGGGACTTGAACCTTTAAAAATTTTTTTTTTTTTTACAATTTTGGTCCTAAAAATGTTTCCGTGACCTCCATATTCTTACGCTTTTTTGTCCATTATAAAAAAATATATAGCTAGAATTTCCATCTGTAGTTTGTCTGGTAACATTGCTAGAAATTCGCCAGAAAAGCAAACCTCTATTAACCATGTACGTGAATACTGTTACTTACCACTTTATGGAATTATGGGTAACACTTTATAATAAGGACCCCTTGTTAAGCCTGAAGTAAGCATTATTTAAACCTTGGGTAATGCTTAGTAAATCCTCTTTTAATCATGTGTTAACCATTGTCTCTTTATTATAACTCATTATTTAAGTTGAGTTAACCTCTTTCGAAATCATTTGCTAGCATTTAACTCTTAGTAACTTAGTAACTTAGTAACTCGTTACCGAATTATGTTAACCTGTGATTTTTTTTCCACGTGCCCCCAGCAGTAACTTCCAGTACATTTTTGGGTTTCCTTTCAAGATTTTTTTAAAAGTAACAAAAACGTCTAGCCCCCCTCATTAGCCACCTCACATGTTACCATGTGCTAGTGTTGTACTTACACCATGACTTTTCTTCTATTACATAGGGTCTGCAATATGAAAGACTTTAAATCTATTTGTGTGTGTAGAGAGGAGACACATAGAGAAAGAGAGAAAAGCCACCAGTCTGCCTGTGAAAGAACCAGCTTGTTCATCAGCATTGCGACACAGTGGGACATTGCATTACATTTGGCAGACAGCTTTACAGATTACATACAGAGGACATAATCAGCAACTCAGAAACATGCAAACACAGTTCGGGTTTGTCACTTAAATATTCTTTGTGTGTACAGAGAGGGTATACATGTACTCCGAGTCTGTACATAGAGAAAGGGAGAAGAGAATTCGCCCATGGCTGTCCACCGACCCACCTGCCTGTGAAGTAGCCAGCTTGTTCATCAGCATCACGGCTCCATGGCACTGCAACACTGTGGCGTAGCCGTAGCCTCGACTGCGGGTGCTGCAATTACCACGTTGCAGCGTGCCCATTTATGGGGATTTACACTCTCGGCCCGGCCTAGCTGACCAGGGGACTAATACTATCCGGAGGAATCCGCTTCACAGGGCGATGGCCA
>NC_085869.1:32629845-32634845 GCF_034702125.1 Engraulis encrasicolus | reverse complement strand
GTGCGTGCGTGCGTGCGTGCGTATGTGTGTCTATGTGTCTATGTGTGTTTTGGTATGCGAGTGTACCCCTGATTAATGTGAGCAGAGAGGTCTTTCAAGTCGACTCCGAAATAGAACATCAAGCGGATGCCCTTGGAAAACTGCAAATCATCTATCTGTTCACTCTGACTTCTGTCTGACATTAACCTTATGTGAGGCTGTGTATGTGCGTGCGTGCGTGCGTGCGTGCGTGCGTGCGTGCGTGCGTGCATGCGTGCGTGCGTGCGTGCGTGCGTGCGTACGTACGTGCCTGCCTGCCTGCCTGCTTGCGTCTGTCTGTGTGGGTGTGTGCATGTGTGTGTTGGGAATGTTGAGGTTGTGTGTGCTTGTGTTTGTCTGTGAGAGGTACATGTAGGTCTGTTGTGTGTGTGTGTGTGTGTGTGTGTGTGTGTGTGAGAGAGAGAGAGAGAGAGAGAGAGAGAGAGAGAGAGAGAGAGAGAGAGAGAGAGAGAGAGAGAGAGAGAGAGAGAGAGAGAGAGAGAGGGAGAGAGAGTGAGAGAGAGAGAGAATGATAACGAGAACAAGAGGAAGTATGTGTGTGTGTGTCTGTGGGAAAGTGTACAATGTGTCCAAGTCTGTTGAGTGTAAGAGCACTGTATGTGTTTAAGATTGAGGAGATCGGGAGGCATGTTCAAATGCGCTGGCTCGATAGAGTGATGATCCATCTTATGTGAAGCCTTGTGACGCTTGTGAAGGTGTCACGTTGGCCGTGCCTCAGAGGAAGGGGACATCGGACTTTGGGACACCTGTTACCCGCCATGTCAAAGGGTCAAAGGTCACTGGCCTGCTCATCTGTATCAGTCAGGACGCGACACCGCGACCTCCAAAAGGAATGACAAGTAATACACATAGGGTCGCTTGGGACACACAGTTGCACGTACTCACACAGGGCACGCACACACGCACACACGCACACACACACAAACTAACAATAGCCAAAGCCAAACTACTCCATAAATACACACATTATACACTTACACTACTACACATACTTTAGAAACACCCACGTATACACCTACGCACGCACGCACACATACACACACACGCACACACACACCAACGAACAATAGCCAAAGCCAAACAACTACATTAATACACACTAGAGGTGTACCGAAATGAAAATTTGTGGCCGAAACCGAATAATAATTAATTACTTGTCCGAATACCGAAACCGAAACCGAATATTACAATTCAGTCAAAAGTGATCAAAAGTTAGGCTTTTCACTATTTTTAACCCTCTGAGGTCTAAGGCCTTTCAGAGGCTTTTAGGCTGCTTGCACCACCCTGACATTTTCAAGTATTTTCAGCTAACAGTAAGCATCTATGCAAAAGTGGAATATATGGTTGTATTGTGAAAAGCCTGACAAGAAATAATCTGAAAAAAAATTGGATGTCATACAAACACGTTTTATTTAAATTGAGTATAAACACAACTGTACAAAAAAAACAGGTTTCAGACGTCTTCAAAAAGTTCAAGAAAACACACAATAAATATATCTAGCCAAGACTTTTGAAGTTTGAATCTTGTAAACAAATGTGTTGGCAGCATAAAAGTGAAAAGGGCATTTAGAAATGTTTTGTTGTTTTCATACAAAATGCAAAAAAGAATGACTATGTCACTGCCACTGCCTGTCTCATTTGAATACTAATGAGATAGGTGTGAAAAACCTCTAATGGCCCACACCCCCCTGTCAATCCCCATGTGCTCTGATAGCCCCAACCCCCCTGTCACTCTACGTCTGCTGTGTTTACCCTACCTGAAAGGGGCGTGTTGTCACCTCTGAATAGCCACTCAAGCACCGGTACTTTACATGTGAATAGCTATAGGTGTGGCTGCTACAGGCAGAGAGTACAGAATATGCGAAGATTTCTTTTCACTTTCTTTAAATTGGGCCAGCTATATAATTTATTTAATATATATATATTTGAAATCTGGAAGGTCTGAGGTTTCTAATGGCGTAACTTATGTGTTTCAATGACAAAACCTCACAGAGTTACAGATTTGTTTTTGGAGACATGTCAAATTGCCCTCTCAAGGGCACTTATACCTCAATGGGTTAAATATTGCTGAAATTTACGGTTTACAATAAATGTTTTTGAAAGAAAATAAATGTGTATTTGAAGTCTTCAAATGTTAGAGTAGAACTGAAATTAGTTTAATTAATGCCCATTTTCAATTTATTTTCTATTCGGCCTCCGATTCGGCCGCTCAATTGGCTTTCGGCCGAAAACCGAAAGCGTATTTTTTTTTGCGTTTTTGGCCGATTATTTTCTGCGGCCGAATTTTCGGTGCACCTCTAATACACACATAATACACTACACTACACTTACTGTACACACATGCTTCCCATGCTTCAGATGGCCGGGGAAAGCAACCAGATCTTTCCTGTTGCAACTGTCAAAACTAAATGCGAATAAAAGCAGAGCGACGAGACACGACTGAAAGTTGTTTGTTTTTCCCTTCACGCTGTCCGTCAGTACTGTGTTAATATTGACAGCTGATAGACATCCGATTAGCATTCATTACATAACGAGGATAGACTCTAGAAATTTGATGTGGACTAGACAATTCATTGACCTTGTGGCATTGCAGTGAAGCATGATGGCTGAATCATTCAGGTTAAGTTAAAACAGTACTTTTGGTTCTATTTTGTCCAGTCCATGAATATAAGATAAACTCAAACTTTAAACTTTTCAAAGCGCTATTTAAAAGATAAAAAGAAAAACGCTGTGTTATATTTGGGCCAGTACGGTATTTATTCAGCTTTATTATTGTATTGCAAGTCTCCTGTTGTAAAGAATGATCTGAATGTCGCAAAAACACTGAATAACCTAAAGTTATTATAAATACAATCCAAGTACAGATAGTAGCAGTAAAATAGTCACAAAACTGAGAGTACTGAGTACTAAGAGTCAGGTACAGTATACAATTTAGGACACTTGTCTCCCACATCACACTATGCTATACTATACCGCAGTGGTTCCCAAACAGAAAGTTGGGACCCTAATGTGGGGTAGCGGAGGTACTGAAGGGGAGTCGTGGGCAGAAGGGACATTGCCGTACAACACGAAATCCAGTTAATAGCTCGCATAATTCCATCATTTGGATGGTCACAGTATTCACGTGTACGGGTAACAGATGTAGATGCATTTTCTTGTGAATTTCAAGCATTAATAGCTATTAACTATTAATCTAACAATATGAATGGACAAAAAATGTCTTATTGGGATGGGGGGTCGCGGAAAGATTCTTAGGCCCAAAAAAGGGGGTCCCTGCTTAAAAAGTGTTGGAAACGCCGCTATACTGTATATCAACCTATAGGCCTACACACACAGCTGACATGACCTAACCAGCTCTGACAGCAGCATGAACTGTGGGGAAGGGTGGAGTGTAGCGCCAAGCTCATATTAAAAAAAGAAGGAGAGAGAGAGAGAGAGAGAGAACAAATAACTAGACAGAGGGAGAGAGAGAGGGAGAGAGAGAGCGCGATAGTGAGCGAGAAATTGAATCAGGTTTGGGCCTAAGACACCAGCTCTTGCGAGGGGGGGAAATTTGGCGGCGAAAAAAAGCATTTAACAGATCTGCAGGTCTAAGTCCTTCCAATGCCATAAAATTAACACCTTTCTGGAAAGACAGACTCTGTGGCTGGATGGGGACCAGTGTGAGAAAGCGTGATGGAGGATGTATTGATGTGTGTGTGTGTGTGTGTGTGTGTGTGTGTGTGTGTGTGTGTGTGTGTGTGTGTGTGTGTGTGTGTGTGTGTGTGTGTGTGTGTGTGTGTGTGTGTGTGTGTGTGTGTGTGCACGTGCGCGCCCCTGCGTGTGTGTGTGTGTGCAGTGTGGGGTGTTTTGGCAGCTGTTGAGAGCGAGGTCCGGTCGGCGAGACAGAGGGACAGACAGAGCCGATAATATTTCTGTTTTTATTGACCTGTCAGTCCTTATCACAGACTTTCCCTAAACGCTGCCTCTGCTTTTCACCACCACCCAGCCGCCATTCACCACCCCGTACACCACCCAGCCGCCATTCACCACCCCGTACACCCTCCTTAGCCTCACCACCACGACCCCTATTCACTCCTGTAAGGGGCTGCCTCATGGTGCCATCACCCAGCCACCCTCCACAGCATCCCCACCTCTACCTCCTGACTCCCATTCTCTCCTGCCCCACTAGCTCTAACTCTGGGCAGCGAGCACGGTATCATCACCCAGCCACCCTCCACAGCACCACTAACCCACTCCCTGTCAATGGCTATTAATGAGTGTGCCAATACCAGTGACTCCGGGAGCTTTACCTTCTTCATTTTTTTCTCTCTCATAGTTTAGTATTTAAGATTGTTGATCATTTTTATATTTTGTATTAACCACAAGCTATCTATAGTTAAATTATGGTTGACCTTATTATTATCTATCTATCTATCTATCTATCTATCTATCTATCTATCTATCTATCTATCTATCTATCTATCTATCTATCTATCTATCTATCTATCTATCTATCTATCTATCTATCTATCTATCTATCTATCTATCTATCTATCTATCTATCTATCTATCTATCTATCTATCTATCTATCTAGGGTGAACTAAGGTAATTTGGGACATCAGCCAAATTGGGACACATAAGGTTTTGGGTTGTTTTCTTTCTAAATATTAGCAGCCAATCACAAAATGGGATGTAATATTGTTACTGCAACTGTCATGTATAAGGGACAATAATTTTATTTGGTGTTAAGTATCATAAAAGAAATGAGCAAAGGTTTGAAGTGACAGTGGATCCAACACTTGTCAGTTTAGCTAGCTGACATGTCGATTATGCTATCAGATCATAAGGATATTATGGCTGAATTAGTGATTATATGGTACAAAATATGATTGAAATATATGTTGTTTTACTAAAGGTTTAACTCAATATCAAAACATTTACACATTTGTCTTTACTTTATTAAGGAGACATACTTTTA
>NC_085869.1:32607345-32609845 GCF_034702125.1 Engraulis encrasicolus | reverse complement strand
TGCCTGCCATCACCACCTCTGGTTTCTCCACCCCTCCAACACCACACACACACACACGCACGCACGCAGGCGCGCGCACACACACACACACACACGCACACACACACACACACACACCACCTCACCTCCACACCAAACGCTGACACACCTATGATATGGAACCAACCATGGAAACCTAATGTATCCTTGGAGGTGGAAGTATTCAATGAAACACACATTACATGGAACATACGCAGTATATTACAGGGAACACACACACGCGCACACACACACGCGCACAAACACACACACACACACACACACGCGCGCGCGCACGAGGGAGGGACTCCGAGGGAGGGACTCCGAGGGAGGGAGACAAAGAAAGGAGGGAAATAACCACTGATGAGAAAATGTCTCTCTCTGTCTCTCTCTCTCTCTCTCTCTCTCTCTCTCTCTCTCTCTCTCTTTCTCTCTCACGTGTGTGACACTGGAAGTCATTCTCATCTCAACACATTTAGTAATACCATTGCAAAACAACAAAGAATTTCTTTAAAAAAAAGAATTCTTCCGAAATAGTTTAATCTTGGCCTGCTGTGGCCCAACGGTTTGATTCCGGCCCAGGTCATTTGCCGATCCTTCCCTATCTCTCGCTCTCCCCACTCGTTTCCTGTCTCTCCTCTACTGTCCTGTCAAAATTAAAGGCAAAAAGGCCTCAGAAATACACGTATATATATATTTTAAAAAAATAGTTTAATCTTTAAACTCTACACAAGTAGCATTGTCGTTGTCATTACTTTTTTTTAAAGAGCCATGTCACCTGTCAAGGTTGAGTCTCTTTTGGACAGCTCCCTCCATCACACCCACTAGTGCTTGTGTTCTTATTATAATCCTCAATGGTGATAATCATTTTGATCATTACTACCTTTTGAGTTCTTGCTATTTTAATGCTCTGGTCATTATCGTTCCCATTATCATTACTGTAAGTCTCATTCTGGCTGCCCACACCAGCTCATATCGCGTATGAAATTGGCCCCACTCCCTTCAGCCGAAGGCCTTGAGTGGTGTGGAAATGCAGTGTGTGTGTATGTGTGTGTGTGTGTGTGTGTGTGTGTGTGTGTGTGTGTGTGTGTGTGTGTGTGTGTGTGTGTGTGTGTGTGTGTGTGTGTGTGTGTGTGTGTGTGTGTGTGTGTGTGTGTGTGTGTGTGTGTGTGCGCGCGCGCACTATGCTTCGTGAGGCTGAATGTCTTATAAAAGTGGCTCTGAGCATAGCTGTGCATAGCCGAGCGGCTGGCCCCTTCGGCACGGCAGTCATGCCCCTGTTAAAGCCACACTTAGCATTAATTGTCAGACGTGTGTCGCTCCCACCGGTAATCTCTTCATCAGATGCATGTCAGGTTACACGCCAGACCCGATAAATCAACATCAGATCATATGATATGAGTCAAAGATGGGCTGGTACAGGACGAGACGGGGCTATGTGTTGCCGTGTGTGTGTGTGTGTGTGTGTGTGTGTGTGTGTGTGTGTGTGTGTGTGTGTGTGTGTGCGTGTGCGTGTGCGTGTGCGTGTGTGTGTGTGTGTGCGTGTGCATGTGCGTGTGCGTGTGTGTAGGTGTGTGTGTGCGTGTGCGTGTGCGTGTGCGCGTGTCTGTACATGCGTACGTGTGTGAGGCGAGGTGACGCGAGGTGAGGTAAAAAGACAGATATGAGGACGATTTCATCATCCTCTCATTTCGTCTTCTCATTTTCCCCCACAACCTCATTAGTCTTTTGGTGACCATGACAGGAGAAGCATGAGAGAATGTTGGTCTGCTCAGATAGGGTTCTAGGGAGAGGATTAAAATAGTTTGAAATCTAATTTATGTCATTCCCGATGTTAGCACCAGCTTTCATTTCCAACTGTGTACTTCCCATTTTAAATTATGTTGTTTCTGGTTATGAGCTACTAGTATTATACTGGATCCGAAAACGAAATTAATGTGAAAGACAATTCATTTAAAAAATAAATTCAGAATGGCACACTAGATCACTGGTCTTTGTTATAAACATGAGCGGGTCTTTCCAATGTACTTAGAGTCAGGGGGGTCTGGAGGAGTCTTGTAAACGTGGGTCTCCAATCAACAGCACACACACACACACACACACACACACACACACACACACACACACACACACACACACACACACACACACACACACACACACACACACACACACACACACACACACACACACACACACACACACACACACACACACAGGGAAGCTAACATGGGGGACAAAGGGGTCAGTTATCCCGGGCCAAGGGAGGTTGGGGCAGGGTTCTCATTACACTGCATGTGGGTGGTTGACGTTTAAGGGCGTAACACAATTTAAAAAAAAAGTTATTCCAATTCCTGAAAAAATGAATGGAACAAATTGATGGAAAAAAATAGAAAAAAATAAAGCACTTAGTGGTCCGTGGAATTTCGCCTAATTTTTGCCATTTTTGGGAAAATGTGTCCTGCATCAACACATTTCATAG
>NC_085869.1:32599845-32602345 GCF_034702125.1 Engraulis encrasicolus | reverse complement strand
GGGTCACACTAACACACTGAACATTTTCTATGCATGGACACGCGCACCCACACAGACGCGCGCCCACACAGACAGACTGATATACCGACACACATGCAGACACACAGGCCTCATACAGTATATGTACTCACGTACACCCTTTCCATTTTTATTACATTACATTACATTACATTGCACTTAGCTGACGCTTTCATGTATTCAAAGCGACTTACAGTTATTATTTGTCAGGATATTGGTTGGATTTGTTACAGTCCCTGGAGCAATTTTGGGGTTAGGTGCCTTGCTCAAGGGCACTTCAGCCATGGATGGAGATGTAGGGAGAGGTCAGGGGGGATTCGAACCTGCAACCCCTAGATTGAAAGACCAACTCTCTAACCACTAGGTCACGGCTGCCATTTTTACCAGTCCTAAAGACTACGCACTTACACAGGCTGGCAATAGGACCAGTCGCGTCTGTCACTGTAACGTACACTCTCTGGTACAACAGGTTGTCTAAGCCGTTGTCTGCACGCAGGCACGCACACACATACACACACACACACACACACACACACACACACACACACACACACACACACACACACACACACACACACACACACACACACACGATCCACCCCCCCCCCCCCCAAAAGAACGCATTATATAAAGTTACTCCCCGACATCCAAGTATCCAGAGTGACTATGTCTCAATGTTCCCGGGACCCAATCATAAACTTTTACCACTGAGCATATCGACAGGGCCGTCATACCCTCGAAGGACGCGCATAAATAGACAGACAGCCGCACGGTCGACTATACGACATCGCAGACCTTGGATTAATTTGCCTTTAAAACCTCCCCTTTGCTAAAAGCTAAAAGTAGCACCCAGCCGTGGAGGGACATTGGTTTCTTGTACAGAGAGAGGCAGAGAGAGAGACAGAGATAGAGAGAGAGAGAGAGAGAGAGAGAGAGAGAGAGAGAGAGAGAGAGAGAGAGAGAGAGAGAGAGAGAGAGAGAACGAAACACAGGCACACTCACAGGCACAGACACAGCCAGCTTTCCCTCGTCAAACCAAGTATTTACAACGACTTGAACGGGCCCCGGCGCCAAAATAGTGTCGGGAGGTTTTTGACGTGATAGTAGTCCGTGCCCCGTGCAGCATTCGCCGTTGGCATGGCGTGAGCTCTTCTATGACTGTGTGTTTGTGTGTTTGTGTGTGTGTGTGTGTGTGTGTGTGTGTGTGTGTGTGTGTGTGTGTGTGTGTGTGTGTGTGTGTGTGTGTGTGTGTGTGTGTGTGTGTGTGTGTGTGTGTGTGTGTGTGTGTGTCTGTGTGTGTGTGTGTGTGTGTGTAATGCATGCAGGGCAATGAAACGCAATGAAATCTTCCATGAAGATTCAGTTCCTCTGTGGCCTTGTCATAAATCTGCTGTGAGACATGTGATGCGCCAGTGTAAACGATCCCCCAGCATTTGCCTCTAAACACAAAGGCTCATAATAGTAAAATAGATTGAAAATATTTCTATATTATATTATATTATATTATATTATATTATATTATATTATATTATATTATATTATATTATATTATATTATATTATATTACTATATGAAGGCCTATGGTGTAACCTTTCTTTTGGAGGGAGTAAATAGTTCAAGTGGGACTAAGCAGCATTCAAGTTCACCTTCACATGTCAGCCCATTGTGAAATGAGTCATTAACAATTGAATGATTCTTCTGACCACTTCGGCACTCCATGGTCAGAAAACCCCACTTGGAATTTTTGACTGATGGCCCATAAATGAACACTGCAAAATAAACTTGCCGTGAAAAGTCTGGCCAAATTTGTATTGATTGCTGGCACACCGGCATGAAAAACGAAACTTGAGGGAGGGAAAAAATATGATTTTTACGGATGCATCTTGGCAGACACCCCGAAAAGAATAAATAATTCCTGGTATTAAGAATTGCTGGTAACGCTTTCTTTTACACTACAGTCATTTTTGTATACTTTTTGGGTAACAACATGGTAACAGAGAGAAGTTACATGGTATCTAATGGGTTAAAAGGGAGTCATAAAAGTCAATAACATGTAATCGCCAAGAAAAAGAAATTACTGTGTATTTTCTGGGTAATGTAGGGTAACAGAAAGAAGTTAGATGGTATCTAAGAGGTAACTTCTCTCTGCTACCCTGTTGTTACCCAGAAACTACACAGTAGTTTCATAGTAATTCTTGAGATAGGCTTCATGTATTACTAAGTATTTACTTTGTAATTACCCCTTTTTGCCTGTTACAAACCATGTAACTTCTCTCTGTTGCCCTGTTGTTACTCAGGAAGTATATAGCAATTAGTGTACCGTAAAAGAAAGCGCTACCGAATTACTTCAGGAATTTTGAGTATATAAAAACTCCTTGCACTAAAAATATGGACCTCAAAGTCGTTTTTGACAGCATGCCCTCCAAGATGACTTTTGAGTACATATGGTGGCCAAATGACAGTGTAAGCGACCAATGACACA
>NC_085869.1:32589845-32592345 GCF_034702125.1 Engraulis encrasicolus | reverse complement strand
ACACACACAGAGCGAGAGTGACATGCACACCTTCTCCATTAGCATGTGTTGAATGAGGGGTTCTCAGTTAACATAGGGCTGCATGTCAAGAGGAAAAATCATACAGCACTTGTAAAGCCATACAAGGACATAACGACTCGCCAGAAAGATCTCTCTCTCTCTCTCTCTCTCTCTCTCTCTCTCTCTCTCTCTCTCTCTCTCTCTCTCTCTCTCTCTCTCTGTCTGTCTCTCTCTTGCTTGTTTTCAGCATATGTTGCCGTGACTGCTGACTGTGTGTGTGTGTGTGTGTGTGTGTTAGTTTGTGTCCTCAGATAACACACGTTCGTCTGCCCGCCACAGTTTACCACAGAAACAATCCCCCAGAATGCTGTTCATCTGTCCCCGAGTGGGCGGGAGGCCTACGCTGTGAAACGAGACACTTCCTGTTTCGCTATAGGCACGCACTGTCACGGTGCAGCAGGGAAGTCGACAGGGGGGACAAAGGGGTCTGCTGTCCCAGACACAGGGAGAGAGAATCGGGTGCTCATTATATTGAATGCATTGGGCCGGAGGCCCTTTCAGATGTCTTCCAGAGTCCATCAAAGCAGTCAGCGGCCCTGCGGACCAAGACACGCAGCGGGATGAAGGGGAGCAACATTTATTTTTGGTTTTTCGTGGTGTTTGATACTCGATATGGGCAGAGCCTGCTCTCGATGAATGTGTCAGCATGGTTGGTCGGAAGAATGTCATATTTCAATGTTTGGTTTTATTCTAATGTCTTCCTGCTTCCAATCAGCAGTTTGCTAATAATGTAAGTCATGAAACAAATGCAGCCAGCTTTAGCTGAGAGTGCTTCCAGACGTGAAAAGTGCATTATATTTAGGCCTATTACATTTAATATCCTATCTGACTGGAATATAATAAAGAATAGATATATAGATATAAATAATATAGAATAAATATATAATATCCTATCTGACCAATATATCAATACACTGACCTAGAAGTACAAGTTGAAAAAATAAACCATGACTTTTAAGACTTTTAAGAATCTCCCAACATAGAGCACAGCATTTTGCCATGTATTCACAGTAGCGTACAGTATGCTACCATGATGTAACGGTTGGCCCTGAAGCCTTGACTTCTGGCCTGAGCTCCCCAGTGACCTCACAAGTGTGTGGCTGGCTGAACGCACCATTTGCTCACCAATTCATTTCCCATGCTTAATCCGTGAAAAGCATTTGGATGGCATCTGCAGGCATGGGAGCCTGGCACTAGGTGGGTGGGTGAGGAGGTGGGGGCAATCAAGTCGGCAGTACACAAGTTGGCGATAGCAGTTATGATGGTCCCTGAACAATGACTTCGGACAGCTTTGACCCAGGCCCAGGACCAAATCATCTGAAAGGGCCCCCTTCTGAGTACATACAATGTAATCGAATCCCAATTCTGGGCAACCCCTTTCCCTGAACGTGGGACGACAGGCCCATTTGTCCTCCACTGCCGGCCGGGCGGCCTACTAGAAGACTGGGTGTGTGAAGGAGATAGGTCTCCACTGTGCCCAAGACGGCCAGAGATCTGAGAGGGATGCAAGAGTGATGAGTCGAGTTGGCACACACACACACACATACTCAAAGACGACGATGATGGTGATGTTAATGATGATGGCTCTTGAAGAATGTGTGTGTGGTTTCTGTAGTCACCACAAGCAGATAAATCTCTGGGTGTGACAGAGTGGGCATATGTTCTGAGAGTGGCACGAGGCATGGCGATCAGTCAAGCGATTACTGAATAGAGCAAAGAATATTGCAGTACAAACTAGTAATACAAAATCAAAAAACATCCACCTGGTGATCTTTTAAACAGAATGGGAGCACATGTATGAACACATTCCACTTTTTGTCAAATACCTTCTTTTTTTTGGATGCGTGCACCACCATCCTCTTTTGATAGAGTGAAGCAAGCTATGGCACGCATACAATGATGACGATGGTGGTGGAAATGGAGATGGTTCCAGGCGAATGTGTGTTTGGTTTCATTTGTTCTTTGGTTGTGTGTGGTTTCTTCTACCACAAGCAGATACGGTAGATTGTCTCTCACAATGTTTAGGACATACTGTTCTCCTTGTGATGTACATCTGTACAAATGTGTGACAGAGGCGAGATGAGAGAGGGGCCTATTGCGGAAGCACTGAGGACTGTATTGAAGACCACCACATGGGACACCAGCACAAGTCAAGTGCTCAACCTCTCTTATATGTGCCTCATTCCAACTCTGTGTCTGTGTCTGTCTGTCTATTAGTCTGTCTGTCTGTCTGTCTCTCTCTCTCTCTCTCTGTAACGGAGGCCAACTAGCAGAGTTCGGCATGGAACATTAGTAAACCCCGAAGCCTCAATACAGTGCGGTAGCGTTGGGCTATCGGGCCGACCCTTTAGCTCAGTGCGCTCGCACTGTGACTCCCATTGGCGAACCGATGTAGTTGACGAGGTGGCAGGTTCGCGCCCCGAGGGGGACGAACTGTGCA
>NC_085869.1:32564845-32587345 GCF_034702125.1 Engraulis encrasicolus | reverse complement strand
TGTGCGTGCGTGTGTGCGTGCGTGCGTGCTTGCGTGCATGCTTGCGTGTGTGCGTGCGTGCGTGCTTGCGTGTGTGCTTGCTTGTGTGCGTGCGTGCATGCATGCGTGTCTGTCTCTCTGTCTGCACATTATTTTGTATGTGGGTAGACCATAAAAGTAGACTTCTTTTTTCAGAAATCACCTGTTGAAATATTCAGATTTGTATAAAGTAGAAGTAGGCGTACTTCTATGGATGTAATGACAACATTAGTAGTTTGATATAAAATATATCCTTCTAGTACTGTTATAGTTTCATCTGCCACAGTACTTTATACATGTCTGGAAATGTTTTTACAGGTAAATGTTATTCCATACACCACACTTTACAAATGCCCTGTGATCTTAGGTGAGCAGACGTGATACAAAGGAACGCTGCTGGACCAGAGGTGTGACTGTGAGTCACCTAAATCGTGTGTACATAAGACATAAGAAGTGTGTGAGAGAGAATTTGAAAGAGAGAGAGGGGGGGAGGGGGGGCAGAGAGAGACAGACAGAGATAGAGAGGCAGACAAAGATAGCGAGACAGACAGAGATAGAGAGACAGACAGAGAAAGAGAGACAGAGAGACAGACAAAGAGATAGACACCATTTCCCATTGTCTAGTGTGCGCCCTTCGAAGTGTGTCAGCCTTCGTAGTCATGCCCATGATTGGATACTCCCTAGTTCACCAAAGATTATCCAATCACTGGCCCTGACTACGAAGGCTGACACACTACCATGGCTCATACGCTTGACATTGGGAAATGGTGAGTGAGTGTGCATTCATGTGTACGTACCTGCGTGCGTGTGTGTGTGTGTGTGTGTGTGTGTGTGTGTGTGTGTGTGTGTGTGTGTGTGTGTGTGTGTGTGTGTGTGTGTGTGTGTGTGTGTGTGTGGTGTGTGTGTGTGTGTGTGTGTGTGTGTGTGTGTGTGTGTGTGTGTGTGTGTGTGTGTGTGTGTGTGTGTGTGTGTGTGTGTGTGTATCTGGACTGCACAAAACAACAGCAAAAAGACTGGCAAAATACTGTTCCATCTCTGCCATCATAGGCAGTTTGTCCATTTGGAGACGGAGATGCCATATTTATCCATAAATATTGGACTGAATAACTGCATGATCATGCCTATACAACTCTGTGATTTCCATCAGTATTTGGGTCTGTATAACTTTTAATGTGCTGCGATCCAAATAAAAGTACTATACTCTCTGTGTGTGTGTGTGTGTGTGTGTGTGTGTGTGTGTGTGTGTGTGTGTGTGTGTGTGTGTGTGTGTGTGTGTGTGTGTGTGTGTGTGTGTGTGTGTGTGTGTGTGTGTGTGTGTGTGTGTGTGTGTGTGTGTGTGTGTGTGTGCGTACGCCTGCGTGTGTGGGCGTGTGTGTGGGCGTGTGTGTGTATGTGAGAGTACTTGTGCGCATTACTGTGAGTGTGATTTTAGCAGTTTTCATCGGCCCTGTTAGGAAGGATTAGCCTGCATCACCACGGATACCACTACAGCGGTCGCCGTGACCGCAACAGAATGCCTCCATGATCCTCTCCACACACACACACACACACACACACACACACACACACACACACACACACACACACACACACACACACACACACACACACACACACACACACACACACACACACACACACACACACACACACACACACACACACAGTCAGTCATGCAGGGCCTGTAAACCATGTAATGGGCCTGGTGAGGGAAAAATCAGCGAGCCGTTAAAATTTCCTCGAACCCAAGCGACAGCGGCAGTGGGGGTAGTGTTGGGCAGTGCTTAAAAAGAGAAGTGTGTTGGGAGGGAAGAGTATGTGTATATGCATGCTTGTGCGTGGGTGAGTGCCCATGCATGCGTGCGTGTTTGGAAGCAGCCATATCTCCAGACCAGCTCACTCGCTCGCTCGCCCGACTGTCTGACTGCCCGACTGCCTGACACCAGGTGATGTGAGGATGGTGGCCTGCGTGGTGGTGGTGGTGGTGGTGGTGGTGGTGGTGGAGACAGGCTGGGGGAAAAAGTGAAAAAAAGGAAGCGGCTGTCGCGCACCCAACCTGCATTCAGACACGCACAGCCACTGCTATACTTAGATGACCGGGAGTAAGGACAGACAGCACAGAAAGACAGGGAAGAATGGGGCGAGACTGGGAGACAGTGAGGGCGAGAGGGAGTCAGGGAAAGGGTGTGTGTGGTTGGGTGGGAGTGGTAGTGAGGAAGACAGATCAAGTAAGCCAGGGAGATAGGGCAGAGACAGGGAGATACAGTAGGAGACAGACTGGGGGACAGTGGAGGAGACAGGCAGTGAGACAGGGAGAGGATGGGTGAGAGTCACCGGATGAACACACCGGCGGCGGCGTCAACAAGAATAAGCAGCACAGAATCGCTGGACTGTGTAGCAAGAGCCACACAAGCGCCAGAGATGACAGAGTATGCCCGTTAAAAGCAGAATGCAAGCATTCCGACATTCCAATTGGCTGTGGCTATCGCCAAATCGCATCATACCTCATTTTAATAATCGCTGAAGTCCAACTACAAACTGTCGCTCAAGTCGCTAAAATTGTCTTTGGTCTCTTCTGTCCCTAGCAACTCAATGCAAAGTCCTGGTGTGGCTCAAGTTGTGTCTGGTTTATTCGTGCCTTGAGGGAGTCAGGGTAAAGAGTCAAGGCAGAGAGGAGAGGAGGGAGACTGGGAGGCAGCGAGGGAGACAGACAGGGAGACAGGGAGAGGGTGGGTAAGGGTAAAAGTGAGGAAGTCAGGGCAAGGAGAGCCTCCAGCCTTGTGAAGAAGTTTTCACGCAATGTCTTGCAAAAGCACAATTCAATGTGGAAATGCTCCCAAAGTTTGCTCTGCGTTGGTTCACAGCGGGAAAATTTTATTGTTTGCTCCACGGAGACCTACAGTAGCGTTGCCGTGGCAAGAGGCCAGAGGCCAAAAGAGAGGTAGGAGTTTGACTTGATCCCAGGACGGAAAGAGGCAGACGGTAAGACTGAAGGGAGACAGAGAGAGGATGGGTGTCGCTTAGAAACAGAGAGGGAGAGAGTCAGGGCAGAAAGGGCAGGCACCAGCCAGGGAGGAGAGGAGGCAGGCTGGAAGACAGTGGAGGAGACAGACAGGGTGTGAACAGAATTGGCCCATGGGGAAATGCCCTGCACGGAGCATTATCAGTTCAGGCCTGGGTGAGGGAGACAGGCAGGGAGGTTGGCAGGGTGATGGTGAGGGTGTGTATGAGGGAGGGTGGCAGGGTGATGTGAGGTTGTGATGGGGAGCCAGTTATGGTCCAGTGCAGTCCACAGTGGAAGAATTGGGACACACTACTGAAAATGTGATCGACACACTTTTGAGTCACTGCACGCACGCACGCACGCACGCACGCACGCACGCACGCATTCATTCATGCACGCACAGACACAACTGCTCTGATGGACACACTTCTGAGCCCTCTGAACCCCTCTCCTCTACACACACACACACAAACACACAGACAATCAGACACAGACAATCACACACACACACGCGCACACACACACACACACACACACACACACACACACACACACACACACACACACACACACACACACACACACACACACACACACACACACACACACACACACACACACACACACACACACACACACACACACACACACACACACACACACACACACACACACACACACACCCAGCCCGAGCCTTGAGTCGGAGTCCCAGTAATATTTTATGTGACAAGCATTATAAAGGTGATTTATGGTACACATGTGTGTTGGCCCGAGAATTTCCCGGAATATTTCTGTGTCGGAGCTGGATTAGCTCGACGTGGCTAAACGACCTGAGTGATGGTTGTTCGCACTGGCCGCTGCCCTCTTCACCACCATGCCACCCGGCCAACGATTCAAGATCCCCCCTCTCCCCCCATCCCTAAAGCCTCTTTTGGCCTGACACCTCTACAACATCAGGCTACCCCACCACCAATGGCAACCTCCCACCACCCACCCCATTCTCTCCCTACCCTAGCAACGATTGAAGACCCCAACACCTCGCCAACAACAGACTACCCCACCACTTACGGTATAAAGCCCCCCAAATCAACTCCCCACTAAAGCTACTATGTGTCCAACACAACACACTATACACCATCACCACCCCACCCCCAAACCACAACACCACAAGGGGCATAGTCCCAATCCCCCGAGTCACACCCCACCTCCCAATATTTCCTTCAGTGCCACCCCATTACCTCACTACTACCCTGCCCTTCCTAACCAACGACACCCCCTCCCAAAAGCTCCTTGCCCAATACCAGCCCACCCCACCCCCACATTATTATGCTATACCATCTACCTCCACAAACCAATGCCCCCCCCCCATCCGATCCCACCCCCAACTCCATAATCTTCCAAAAAATCTTCCTCCTAAAGCTTCTTTTCGCTCCAACACTACCATGACACCCCAACCCCGCCCCTACACATTTATCACCCACCAAAGGCCGCCGCAGCTCTCCTCCAAACCCACTGCAGCCCCCACTCTGCTGTCCGTCACGGCAAGCCCCCTTAAACAAACTTCCTGCCAAATTAACGAGCATAGCCAATCGGATCGCGAGAATGAGACAGCAGCCGCAAAAGGCTTTGCTGCCCGGCCGGCGAGAGAGAGAGAGAGAGAGAGAGAGAGAGAGAGAGAGAGAGAGAGAGAGAGAGAGAATGGAAGTATGAGCTTTGGGCGGACCAACGAGAAAGTCATCTAAAAGAGCCCCCCACCCCATACATACAATATTATGAGGACTCCCCTCACTTCCTGGGCCCAGGACAAGAGACCCGTTTTCCCCCCCTCTGTCGGCTTCCCTGAGTGTGAGCGGGTGAGTGAGAGTCCACCAGCCAGGCCCAACAGAGGCACGTCGTCCATTCCCTCGACCACCGCCTCACCCTCCCCCCACCACCTCTCCCGCCCCAGTCCACGAGCGAAAAGTATTGTGTTGTTTTTACTAGCCTTCTTTATTTACTATGGGGGGATTTGCCCCCTTTCATCGCTCCTGCAACAACGTCTGTTTGGCTGGCACGACCACTGGAACTGACACACAGACACAGACACACACACACACACACACACACACACACACACACACACACACACACACACACACACACACACACACACACACACACACACACACACACACACACACACACACACACACACACACACACACACACATACTGCTCCTGCTGTTGCGCTTAGTCACTCACTCCCTTATACATACAGTACTGTAGGAGTGCAACACCACTCAGCCAGCCAGTCAGTCATTCAGCCAGGACTGGACTGGAACTGAAACACCAACCGGGTATTTATGGTTTTAACTAGTGGCCCCTCACACCTGAAAGCCATTTTCGTTCTATGTCCAGCTTTATTCAGTCCACTGTTTATAATGAAGTTGGGCCACCCCTTGTAGCCCCATAATGCCTGCCATTCCACAGGTGGGACGCTGTCATACTGTCATTGAGAAGTTAACTTCCATAGCACCACACTACTATGACATAACACAGGGCCTTCAGTAATGCACTATGACTTGGTCATTGCCATTCTGGTAACAGCAAATGAAAACGCAGTGTCTTAATGAGTTAAACAGTGGACCAGTTTAGAGCAAACAAAAAATAAAATAAAAATAAAAACCCTATAAAATTGGCCCCTGGGGACTGTCGGCCCACCAGGACAATGACCTGTATGCCAGATTACCAGCTCAGCCCTGCAGTCAGTCAGTCAGTCAGTCAGTCGAGGTGGAGGAAGCCGTTGCGAACAGTGCACTCAATCAAACATGGCCGCAGCTGTTTCCCGCGTCTGGACTCCGGAGGGAGGGGAGGCGATTTATGATGCTACGAGTGAGTAGGCATTAGGCGTGTGCAGACATTAGACAGAGCAGAGGTGGCAAACGTGTATTAGGGCCCTCTGAGAGAGCATAAAAAACATTCTGTCTATGTGCACAGTAGAAGCTTTGTCTAGTTGTTCACCTCATCATTCTGTCCCACCCACTTCCAATATTTTTTCCATTGTTATTAAGTGTATGGTCGGCTATAGTTACAATAATACTATTGCAATAGCAGTTATAATAATAATAATAATAATAATAATAATAATAATAATAATAATAATAATAATAATAATAATAATAATAATAATAATAATGAGAGACCTTTTAAATCTTCCTGATGTAATATCACTACTACAGTGTTATGTAACAATTCAATTGTATTAAAATTGGACAACCAATTGTCTGAAACTCCATTTTAGAAGCATACTGACTAATGTATTGCAACGAACCAATGTTATGTTTTAAAACGGAAGTGAAATGATAAGAACCCATGGTGCCATCCTTGTTCTTGAGCTGAAATGGGAGTCACTGCGAAAGTTCAACCAGAAAAAAACAATTTTGTTTAGATAACATCACACTCGATTTCCAATCATTCTCTCCCTTTCCCGTACTGTATAGGTTTTCCTGCAACAGAATCATCCTATCCTTGTTCTCACGGCACATGGAACTGGGGAGTCACTAGTGCAGCCTTTCTCCCCCACCCAATGTAATGCTCACACGTTACTTAAAAAAATCCCCAGTCTAATGCTGCGCGTAGACCAGAAACGATCTACAGTACGTCACCCAGGTAGCTGAGGTCGCTTGAAGAAGTTTCAGCATGAATTTGCTTTAATCGCTTTGGACGTAACATTGACAAGTTGATTTAGCTAATCACATAACGGCTCTGGTTTAACAGCCTGGGACATTAGATACAGTATGAACATTCCAATTGGTTTTCGCTGAACCGCAACATGACTCATTACCATAACATTAGATTGACTTAAATCACTGAAATTCGCTCTAGTCGCTCAGGTCACTTTGCTCCTGGCGAATTGGCGCTTTGGTCGCTTTAGTTACTGACCCTCGATAGAGAAATAATGACTTACGTCGCTCAGGTAGCGTAGGTCACACTTGGTACTATACACATAACTATACTCTGCTCTCTGCTACCTAGTGTACGACCGACTTTGATGCCACCTACACCCCTCAAGCCACTGTCACCAGTTGTTTTTCATCTGCAATGGAGGATTTGCGCTCCTTCCATCATCGTAAAGACAGGGTCCTGCAACAAAAAGATCTTGAAATGCTTGTTAATTATTTTAATGTACAAATGTGATGTCAATAAATTCAATCTCCATTTTTTATCTATTGAGTCTTTATGGTAAATACCAGGATACCTGTCAGAAAAAAAAACAATTTTTCAAGGTTTAAAGAGGGAGAACTGAAACGAATAGTTTAGAACCAGTGCAGTTCTCTCTCTCTCTCTCTCTCTCTCTCTCTCTCTTTCTGTCTCTCTCTCTTTCTGTCTCTCTCTCTCTCTCTCTCTCTCTCTCTCTCTCTCTCGCACACACACACACACACACACACACACACACACACACACACACACACACACAGACACACACACTCCCGAGCCCTCCCGCTGGCACCTGATTGAAATGGTGTGGTGGGGCCCCTGCTTGGGTTGCAAGCCATCAGGAGAGCGGAGCAGAGCAACGAGCAGAGCTGCTGCCTTCAATTTGGTCTGTGGATAAGGCGGCCCGGGAGGGTGTGTGTGTGTGTGTGTGTGTGCGCGTGTGCGTGTGTGTTAAGGCCCAGGACACCTGTTTCAGCTGTATAGAGAAGAGAAGAGAAGGGGGCATGGCTAGAGTTCCACACATGCATGGAGGCACACACACACATGGATACGCACACACATACATACATACATGCACATGACACACAGCACACACACACACGGATGAATACACATGACACACACATACACACACACACACACACACACTCATGCACGCATGCAGCACGCGCGCACACGCGCACATACAGGAATGTATACACACACACACACACACACACACACACACACACACACACACACACACACACACCACACACACACACCACACACACACACACACACACACACACACACACACACACACACACACACACACACACACACACACACACAGGAATGTATACTCACACGCACGGATGTACACACACACACACACAAATCCAACACCCCCCCCCACACAACCATGTCACATATGTGCCCAAAACCATTGAAGTCACCCCTACATCCCTCCTCTTTACCTCCACACATTACAACTATGACGCCTCTCCTTGCACCTTTCTCAGAGGTGTGGATAAGAACATAGCATAAAGCATATTACAATGAATAATATAATATTATGAATAAAATAAATTACTTCAACAATAAAATACAACTTGTCAATCTTTAGACATATAAGATTGTCTGTGTATTTTTTTTTTCCACACATTTCATATCGCATCACCTGTGGGGGCATGCCATTAAAAACACTACATAAACTAGCTTTCAAAATTCTTGATGAAAAAAAACACTTCATTCACTCATTACCAGATGTAAATTAGCCTGACTCCCCCGGCTAACTGGTACAATACATGAAATGGCAACATTTATGTTTGAATTACATGGTCCCCTAATAAAATGAAACTGACTGAACTGACCTGAACTTGGACTTGAATTTGAACTTGAAATAAAACTAAAGCTAAAATTAAAGGGACACTGTGTGAGATTTGTAGTTGTTTATTTCCAGAATTCATGCTGCCCATTCACTAATGTTACCTTTTTCATGAATACTTACCACCAGCATCAAATTCTAAGTATTCATTATGACTAGAAAAATTGCACTTTTCATACATGAAATCATCATGAAAAGGGGGATCTTCTCCATGGTCCGCCATTTTGAATTTCCAAAAATAGCCATTTTTAGCTGCAAAAAATGACTGTACTTGGACCATACTAGAAAATATTTGTTTATTACGTAGTAAACTTTCATGTAAAGATCAAATTTGGCAATAGGCAGCCCAGTTTCAATGAGCAGCATAGTTGCAGTACCTTTTTGACCATTTCCTGCACAGTGTCCATTTAAAACTGAATTAAAATTGAAATTAAAATTAGTCTCCACCGAAGCATAGGTCATTTCAACTGAGTGGCTGTGCATCCAATAGAGAGAGGAGAAGTGAAGTTTGATCTTCTGCCCCAAAGGAGAGACAAAGGAGGGGAGGTGGAGCAGTGGACGAAACTGCCTGAGGCATAGATAGGAACCTCTAAAAGGTCACTGACAGTGTCTCTCTTACACTCTTTCTCTTTTTCTCTCTCTCTCTCTCTCTCTCTCTCTCTCTCTCTCTCTCTCTCTCTCTCTATGACCAGCCACTCACCTCTGTTCCAGGTCACAGGGCAAACTGGACTCAGCTGCTCCACTTCTCCATCTCCCCTGGTCTGAGGAAGTCTCTCTCTCTCTCTCTCTCTCTCTCTCACACACACACACACACACACACACACACACACACACACACACACACACACACACACACACACACACACACACACACACACACACAGACACACACACACACACACACACACACACACACACACACACACACACACACACACACACACACACACACACACACACACACACACACACACACATTCAAACTGCCACTGCTCAGCTATCCCTATCTACGCCTCTGGCACGTTCCTCTCCTCGTCCTCCACTTCCTCCTCCTCCTCCTCCTCTCTTCTTCCTCCTACTTCTCTCCCCTCCTGCGGGGCGCCTCGGCAGATCGGACCTCTCTCATTAGAGCGGGGGGAAGCGGCCCAGTGGGGCGTCTTTGTACTCAGCGTGAACTGGGACACGTCCCGCCGACCGCTCCGGACCGGACCCACCCGCACAACACAACATTACACCGCGCCGCACCACACCAGGGGCCCTCTATTCCTTCCACTCCCTCTGCGATCCATTTCCATCTGGGCCTATCGCTTTATCAGAACCACTTGGCTTCAGGGCCCGCAAGTGTAGCGTGTGTGTGTGTGTGTGTGTGTGTGTGTGTGTGTGTGTGTGTGTGTGTGTGTGTGTGTGTGTGTGTGTGTGTGTGTGTGTGTGTGTGTGTGTGTGTGTGTGTGTGTGTGTGTGTGTGTGTGTGTGTGTGTGTGTGTGTGTGTGTGTGTTTGATGCTATCACAGCCGTCTCCTCTTACTCCATCAGAAGGAGTCAAAGCAGTCCCCCATCGTTTCTTGTTGACCCTCTGCGTCTTTATTTCTCAGCTTTTTTTAACCCCCCCTCCCTCTCTCGCTCTCCTCTTCCTTGTCAGGAAAACAGGGGTTGGAGGTGAGAGAGAGGAAAATGGATGGAAAGAGACTGAGAGAGAGAGAAAGAGAGACAGACAGAGAGAGAAAGAGAGTGTAGGTTCTATTTACGTGTTACTGCCGGTCAGCAGTGTGTGTGTGTGTGTGTGTGTGTGTGTGTGTGTGTGTGTGTGTGTGTGTGTGTGTGTGTGTGTGTGTGTGTGTGTGTGTGTGTGTGTGTGTGTGTGTGTGTGTGTGTGTGTGTGTGTGTGTGTGTGTGTGTGTGTGCGTGTGCGTGTGCGTGTGCTCACATGCGGGCACTTGTGCGAGTATATGTATATGTATATGCACAGAGGGAGAATTGGTGTTTTCAAACTTAAAAATGTTCCTTTGGTAGCGAATTCCTCTCCTGTAGTAATAAGAGCAAACAAAGGGAAAGGGCCTCGTCAGTCTCTGAGAGGGGCGGTGAACCTCAAATACACTGGGTTTTAAATCCCTCAAATACACTGGGTTTTAAATCCCTCAAATAGGCTACACTGCTGAGCTCCCAGCTTTTCTAGTGAACGGTTAAAACACTAACTCTGTCATTTTTAATGAGTTGCGTTTAGGCCTATCGCATAGTTGGAGCAATCTTCAGCAAATCAAAGAAACATCATACGTATATCTAAAAACAAAAGTTTAACGAACTTGTTTGTTTTCTTTGTTTTCTTCTCCTCTACAGAGATGTCAAGAGTAAAAGTAAAAGTTAAAAAAAGAAACACAGTTTCCTTCCAACACAACCAGTAGAGTAACCAGTAGACCTGTGTACGTCTTACAATCAGCTGACTCTGCACTGGTTGGATCAAATTTGTGGTGGGTTCTTGTTAAGTGTTCAGTGTTTTTCAGTAACAACACAGCCGAACTAACTCACTAGGAACAATGGAGTAACTGGTGTAACAGCTATGTAATATCATGTGCTGGTGTTCTATTAACACCATGAATTGACTTTTACTTTTGACACTTCTGCTCCTCTTTATCCACATCCTGCATCCAGGGCCGCTGACAGCGTTGGCCAGACCCAGGACAAAATCCTCTGAACTAGGGATGCACGATGTGAAAAATTTCAGCCGATACGATCTCCGATATTGATTGGTTTTGGCCGATATTGGTTTTGGCCGATAACCGATATTAACCGATACCAATGGTTTTTTTTTTGGTTTTTTTAAAGAGATAACATTTAATACAGACTGACAATGATGCAAACAAACTGAATTTTTGAATGTTCTCTTCTTTCCAAAAATACTTTTTAACTCCCTGTGATAAAATTAGATAAAAAATAGAGACAAACTAGAAGACAAACAATGAAATTCACTGTCAAGTCCAATCTTTTAGAACCGTAACATATAAAAAAAAACATCTGTGTTCACATCGGGTCCGTGTATATTTTCGTTCATTCATTATTCTATTTCGGATATCACACGAGAAAGGAATAAGGACTTGTTTATGATGATTTACGCTTGAATATCACTTGTGAAATGGAACCAAGCGCCATATTTTGATATTTTGTAGGTACTGAAAATGAAACGTTGAATCTTAGAAAAGAGAGAAAAGCAATAAAGAAAAACGTCCTTCTGAATTGCGTCTTTTGTTTATTCAGAATTCGGGTGACCTGAGATTAAATCCTGGAAGGCTGGTTGAGCCTTCATTACATGGTTTCTTTGGAGGCAAACAGACTTTGCAGGCATTGTTGATGCAATATTCAGAACGTTGCTACACTTCAAAGATGTGGTCGATCTGTGATGACTGTGCGAGGAATTTGTGTCATGAGATGGTTGCGTAGGCTATCCATATCAAGCAAGCGCCACAAGCATGTGCATACGCGCCACCACCATTGAGTAGGGCGTCCTAGAGGGGGGTAGAAGAATGATTTACTGTCTATTTTTTGGCTTAAACTTATCAACCAATTTAACCTTCGCAACGACATTTCATGTGCTTAGGCCTGGTCTTAAGACTTGATTGTATTTGGCCATTTAGCCTATTATAGCGTCCTAATCCAACAGAAGTGCAGCTGTGCGACCGGGACAGATATCTTCGATGGGACCAACTGTCATTGAGAACATTGACAGTTCTTACGATCAGCATCAGTTTCCCAGTTCATCTCCAGCCTTTAGGTGTATCTACCCGGACATATTGCTTTCCAACAATATCCCTAATGTTCCAAATACACCAAAGTGACATGTGTATTCGACATGCGGAAAACTTGGTATGGAGAGCGCACGCTTCAGCTCATTACACTTGCCAGAATACGCAACAGTTTGCGCGAGAACACTGCTTTGGACTGTTTGCTCCCTATTGCATATTACTACATGTGAAAGGGTATACCAGGTTATTGATTCCAGAGACTTTAGACTTTATTTAGGCTATCAAGTTGAGTCCATAACATAAAGGGAATTTCATCTCTATTTTATAAGGCGGACGCACGCTCCAATACAGGCCTAACCATCACGCGTGCTGTGCATAGGCCTACTAGCCTGTACATCGCAAAAATGTTTTTCATCATTCTATTATTTTTCTGTTGTGTCTCTGGCTCCAGCTACTGTTCTGTGTGTCGTTTGGTAGCTAGACCTTTTCTGATGCGTTTCAGACGGCGAACTTTCCTTCTGGGTAAACAGAGGGGGAGGGGTCAGTCAAATGAAATTCAATAAACGAATAGCCGAATATCACAAATTGAAAAACGATCAAAAATGTTGTCATTTTTTATAATGCTATTATGGTATGAAGTAACACATGCAGAAAACAAAATACAGCCATTTCTGCTTGTATTGCTTTAATCAAAACAAGAAGTTGCACCCTTTTTTGAATTTCATATTTCATTCCAAAATAGAATAATGAATGAACGAAAAAGTACACGGACCACATCGGCCCAGTTTTACCCATCGGACCGATGTCCGATGTCAGTGTCGGCGCTAGGGGGGGCATTTGTAGGCAGTGCCCCCCCTAGTAGCCACTGGTGCCCCAGCACCCAACACAGGAAAAAAAAAAATATAAAACACTTTTAAAACCATTGCATTATGACTGTTCAATTTTAATATCCTTCACTGCTGTGAATTGGCTTGTTGTATTTTTACGGCCTATAGAAGTACAGTAGGCCTATAATCCTGGACACATATCGCGTCTGTGCTGAATGCGGTGTCCACCTTGCACTAAACTGTCTTGCTTACAGACATATTGGTGTATTGGTAGGGAGGAGGAAGTGTTTTCCACAGTAGTAGCGCGATCAGCCTATGCAGTAGGTAGAACTAAACGTGACTCTGCCGCCAGTTCTATGTGGTGAACTTGACTCGAACTTGGTAAATGGCAGTGCCCCCCTGTTGTTTACCTACGCCCCCCCAAGAGATGTGCGCTAGAGCCGACTCTGTCCGATGTGTTGAGAAATGTCAAATATCGGCCGATACCGATACATCTGGCCGATACATCGTGCATCCCTACTCTGAACCCTGCCCCAATGGAATGGAGACCTATTGGGCCCCATTTCTCCCTGGGCCCTGGACATCTGACCCCTTTGTCCTCCCCCCCATTTCGGCTTCCCTGCCTGCATCTAATCAGCCATTACAGAAGCCTGGACTGAAGCGATAGATGTCTGGTCCGCTTCCTCTTACAGAGAAATGAAGAGGTCAGAGGCCACTTGGACGGAAGCCACGCTCCTCCGCCTAGATCGCACCGACTGATCGAGACCACCTTAGAAACCGCAGCAAATATGCCAGGAATGTGCTGGCCATATGATGGTGGATATCAAGCCAATAGTGCTGCTACTGCAAGTACCGTATGTGTCCTGCTTTATGTGAATTGTAGTGATTCTAACCAGTAATTAATTCTATAAAAGGTTACCTTGGCAAGCTGAAAGATTAATTACATTTCATACATTTCAGTACAATGTAATGGGGACCCAGTATTGGGGCCCCTCTCTCCTTGGGCCCAGGACAACTGACCCCTTCGTCCCCCCTCAGCCTGTTGGTAGGCCTGCCTGCATCCATATGTGCAGGAATGCTGACAGCTTTGGCCAGGCTTGGGACGAAGTCATCTGAGAGCCCCCCCACCCTCCTCCGCCACCATACATATAATGTAATGAGGACCCAACTCTGGGCCCCCTTTCTCCTTGGGCCCGAGACAACTGATCTATTTGTCCTTGTGCCCATGTCAGCTTCTTTGCCTTTATGCAGTGCTGGCCAACACCCTCAGAGGTCCTCTGCTGCAATCAAGAAGACGCTCAGATCAGGAATCTCAAGCAAAGATGAGGGATAAACACAAGAGGGCAACAGTTTACCAGGAATCTTATCAGTCTGTCGTAGTGTCTGTATATGGCCAAACTCTCTCTCTCTCTCTCTCTCTCTTTCTCTCTCTCTCTCTCTCTCTCTCTCTCTCTCTCTGCAGCAGCTGCGCGCCAATCGGGCCGTCAGAGAGACGTCTTGCCCTCTTTGTCTCTTTTTTTGTCTGTCTTCCACTCTCTCTCTCTCTCTCTCTCTCTCTCTCTCTCTCTCTCTCTCTCTCTCTCTCTCTCTCTCTCTCTCTCTCTCTCTCTCTCTCTCTCTCTCTCTCTCTCTCTCTCTCTGTCTCTCTCCTCCTCTGCCTCATAATCTCTCTCGATGCCTCTCTATCTCCTTTCCCTTTTCGTTTCTCTCCCCCTCTTGCTCTGCTCTGCTTTCATTTTCCAATGGTCTTTAGCCTGAGGCAGGTCAGTGTGGGACGTTCCCGTGGGACATATATCGCCGTCCAGTGACTGCTAAAAAGTTGTGTGTGGCTTGATGGAAAGAAAAAAAGAAGAAAGAAGAAAAAAGAACAGAAAGATCAATCATTAAGTTATAGGGTGCCTGCAGTCAGCATGCTCTCCCTCAAAACATCCTGAAACCCTCCACCACGGCCTTTGTCTGAATGTCTCGTAAAATATATGTAGGCTTTAGTCTGGTATAAGTTTGTTTGGAATCCCTCTCCCTGGCGTTTGATGTATTTTACTGCGAGAGATGATTCAAAGCCATTGTCCAATTCGTCAAAAAAACGAAGAGGGATACTTTTAAGTTTATTTGTCCATAACTAAATTACAAGGATGAAACTATGCGAGGAGGAGGTTTGTCAATGTAAGATCTCTTCATTACTTGGGACATGATTTGTCCTAAGTTGTGGTATGCTCTCACAGACGTTGACCAGTTGATTTCCAAACGCTGATGGAGAGACACAAGGACTATATCAGGGGTAATAAATGCAAATAATTATTGGAAATAATGTCCAGACAGATGGAGGGCCGCCAAATTATGAAATCATGCGCTCCTCTTCCATGGTACATCCCGTGATTATTCGGGAGAGAGAGCGTTTCGGAAAACAGGTGTTTCCAATACAGCGTGATGTCTTCACGGTCTCCGACCTCCCCTTCATTTTCAGATGATGATTCATTCAGATATGATATTTCATGGCTGTAACTGAACGCTTGATGGGAGTCGATTCCAGGGAGACCGACGTGAAGGAAAGCAACAAGAAAGAGAGGAAAGAAAAGAAGAGGAGGAGGAGGAGGAGAGAAAAAAAGTTAGGGGTCTGAGGACATCCATGTAATAGATGCTGATTGTGCAGTTAAATCACAGGGTTCTCTTTGTGTTCCATAATGAGGAACACTACAGAGTAAAAAACACGAGGCCAGTCATAAATAGCCAACCCAGAGAAGCCGACAGGGCGAGTGTTGGGGGTAACGGGGTCAGTTGTCCCGGTCCCAGGGAGAGAGGGGCCCCGGAATTGGGTCATCATAACATTGTACGTATTGAGTGGGTGGGTGCGGGGCCTTTCCGATGGCTTTCTCCTGGTCCCAGTGAATGCTGTCAGCGGCCCTGAGCCGACATGCTGCGAACAGGCTACAGTGGGAACAGCGGATAGGCCACCACATGCTACAGTACAAAACTCTGAGACGCTGGAATTACACAGGAAAGCGATCGCTTTACATGATTGGGGGAGCAGGTGGCATATTTATGTGCTTGGTCACGGGGAGAAAAGAGAGCACACACACAATCATCTACGAATATGCACGCATGTGATCAAAACCTGCTTGTCCATATCGAGAGCCAGTCCTAAAGATGGGGTCGCGGTGGTTATTTATCTGCTTTTTTATTCCCACAAACGACAAGTTGTGCATTTGTGGGGTGAATGAGGGCAATTGAAGTAGGCCTTCCCAGTATATGTCAACGTAAGGACATTCAACTTGACGGGAAGAAATATCCCTGTGTGCTGGGTTGTAGTAGGAAATGTTACCATTATAACAAACTGTAATTTATGTTGTAATGTTAGTCTATAAAATAACAATAAAATAACAAAGTTAGTTAGAGTTTTAGAGTTAAGAAAGATATGTCTGTGTTTGGCCCTTGGTACCACTTAAGTGACAGATTGCACATGTAGCATAATGCTGAAATTATGGAGAAGAAAACTATGTTTATGTCTGATCTGTTTGATGTACCAGTAGCAAATTGAACGTTATAGGCACTCAAAGTCCCCTTGTTTTTTTAAGAGAAATGCACAGATAGAAAAGAACATTTTAAAACCAGGTAAATGAATTAAAACGTTTATTGAACTTTGTGCTTGGCACTTGTATTTACAGTTCTTTAAAGGCCTCTGAAAATAGTTTTACTTTTTCTCACCCCTTTCCTTCATGATGTATTGTTTTTTTTTAAGTAATATTCTTTTTTAACTTCACCAAAACACTGGCCATATAATCGTATTATTGCTTGGCACTTAAATACATTTATCTACAACAAACCAAAACATTATAACTCTGTATTTTTCCCAACTAATCCATACATTTTGTTCTTCACACAACAACTTGAAAACATACTGATTTTTTTTTTGCGTGCATTCATCACTGGTAAATATGCTTTAAAAAGACCGTCCACTCAAAAACACATTGACAAGTACACATTCCGTTTCTCCTGGGAAATCCTGAAGGCACCAGATGATTCTAAAGGCAAACCTCTGCATTGTCACCTTCTTTTCATTTCAACCCTTCTTCCTTATTATTCATTTCTTTTTTTTCTCCATCACTCCTCCACCACAAAGGCTGTGTGCTGTGCTGTGCTGTGCTGTGCTGTGCTGCGTTGTACTCTGTGCCTAAGCTCCAAGGTGACCCATTAGTGTCATGGCTGTTTAGAGGCCATTCAAGCATCTGTAACTGTCTATGACTGCTTCTGTGGTCGAACACTGGGATACCCCACGCAGAACTCATTCCCCACCCCTCTCTCTCCCTCTAACTCTCTTTCTCTTCCATTTTTCCCTCTTCATCACTTGATTCTTACTCTTTCCAAAAAAGCGTAACAGACTGCATCAAAAGAGCACTGGCCAGTGTTCAGTCAGGGCTGCGTTTAAGTACTAAAAAAACAACAACAACATTGCTTTTAGGGTCGTACACTTTCGGGCAGACATACTGTAGGTCTTGGATCGGTCCCACTTTCTCTTTCCTCTTTTTCTCACGCCTTTCCATTGCACTCTCTCTCCGTCCCTCTGTCTGTCTTTGATAGATCAGCAGAGGAGCGCGAGGAGAGAGAAAGAGAAAGAGTTGTGCTCAGGGTGTTTGTCCTTCAAATGCCGTTGCTGTGGGGAGTGAGCATCTTGTCTATTGCACCGTTAGAGGGCCATGGGCTAACCACTAGGTTAATCCCCGCCCACAGAGCAGAAGAAGTAACGAGCATCTCTCCCTGGATCTCCGTAGCATCCTTAAGCGGGTTCTCCTTCGAGTTGTACCCACTTCACAACGTACTGTAAGTTCAGGTGTAAGAGCTCATTAAAGTTCAGTTGCAAAATTTGCGGTGGGATGGAGTGAGTTGAGGGCTACAGTTCATAAGAGCTTGCACATAATCCATCTGTTATTCCAACACCATTTTATATATATATTTATTATATAAGAGCTATTTAAATACCACTTTCTCAATCGCAACATGCCAACATGTCCCGCTGAGTAAAAGTGTAACACATACATGAATGTACTGAGATGATTTTTTGGTACATGTCCATTTTTTTCGCTTTTGAAAGGTCAGTTATTTTCCCCTCTCAACCTTTTTGTATACAAACAACCAGTCAATACTCTTTGCTTAAGAGTTTGACCATCTAAAAAAAAACACAAAAACCACAGCAATGTCCTTCATGTCCCTTGATATCCGTAAGTCCACCCGTGTGTGTCTGTTGGAGATGAAGACTGCATTAAGAAGGGAGGCAAAGTCTTCATCGGTGCATTTGTTGAACATCAGAAGTGCCAAGAAGGGGGCGGAGGCGGGAAGGTAGAGGGATAGTAATGTAAGTGTGTATGCCAACAAGGGGGTGGATGGGGTTATGGGGTGTTGTCAAAGTGGCAGCAGTCCTTCCGAAACATTTGACAACCCATTCGACTGAGGGAGGAGAAAGAATGCACAACTCATCACTCCTCTCCTCCATTTTGTATCTATGTACTTCTCTTCTTCCATCTTCGTCTCTCTCTCTCTCAT
This sequence comes from Engraulis encrasicolus, assembly GCF_034702125.1. NCBI lineage: Eukaryota > Metazoa > Chordata > Actinopteri > Clupeiformes > Engraulidae > Engraulis > Engraulis encrasicolus. The sequence goes on along the minus strand of NC_085869.1, from coordinate 32,568,661 downwards.
TCGTTCGTTCACTCTCCCCTCAGGACGCTTGCTCTTACACCATGTGCATGGACATCTGGGAGGACGAGCCGTACTGACGGCCATCGCAGCTACCGCCGCCCTGCTGGCCGCCGGCGGGATTGCCGATCATGTGCATGCTCTCCATGCTGCCGCCGGGGAGATACTGGCGCTCGCCGAACGCCCCGGCCCCCGAGGAGGAGCACAGCAGGCCGCCCTGGGCCTTCTCGGGGCTGGCGGCCAGGCGTGGCGAGGTGGGGAAGTTGTACCCGTAGAGGTTGTAAGGGTTGTGCAGGGAGAAGGCGTTGGCGTAGGAGCCCTGCTGCACGTGGTGGTGGCCGCCTGCTGCAAACATGTGGGAGGATGGGGAGGAGCCGGGCGGGGAGGAGGAGGAGGAAGAGCCGGACGCGGCGGCAGCAGAGCCAGCCCCCATCACGTACTGCAGCTGCGAGGCCGGGAAACCACCGTAGGCGTCCATCTTGGCTCCCTGACCGCTACCGCCGAGGCTTCCACCGCCGCCTCCGCCACCCCCGCCGCCACCGCCCGCGCCTCCCATGGCCCCGCCCTGCATCCCGATTAGGGAGGAAGTCCTCTGGGGCAGGAAGGCGTCGCCGGGCCCTCCCCCCGCTGCCTGGGCGGCGGCCGCAGCTGCAGCGCTGGCCCCCGACTGGAGGCGTCCGTACGAGCCGGCATCGGCCAGCCCTCCGTAGCCGGCCTGCAGGGCGGCCATGTTCATGTTGCTGCGCGCGCAGGCCGGCGGGTACTCGGACAGGCCCAGGTTGCAGAGCTGGCTCTCGCGGCAGCCCACGTTGAAGGTGTTGGGCGCCAAGTGGAAGGTGGGCGGGGAGCAGGACGGGCTGAGCAGGTGGGCCGCGCCCGACGGGGACGGGGTGCCCGTGCTGGAGGTGGTGGGGGACGTGCCCGTGCTGCCTCCTGATGAGGAGAGAGAGGGATGGAGAGATAGGAGAGAGAAAGAAATGGAGAGATAGGACAGAGAGATGGAGAGAGGGGAAGATGGATAGAGGGGGAGAGAGAGGAGAGGGGAGATGTCATTAAGATGTGAGTGGACAACAATAAACAAGGACTAGTAAACATACACACTAGTAAACGTAATAACAAAAATTAAAAAACAAAGAAATTGAGAGAGTGAGAGAGAGAGATAGAGAGTCAGAAAGACAGAGAGAGAGGGGGGTGATGGGCGGTGTGCCTGTGCTGCCTTCTGGGGGTAGAGAGAGAGAGAGAGAGAGAGAGAGAGAGAGAGAGAGAAAGCGAGAGCGAGAGAGTGAGAGGTCATTAGGGTGCGATTAAATAGAGTCCGAGTGCCCTTCAGAGGGCAATGTGTCTCCAAAAACAAATCTGTAACTCTGTGAGTTTTTGTCATTGAAACATATAAGTCACACCATTAGAAATCTCAGACCTTCCAGGTCCCAAATATATATATACGAAATGAAAATACTTGAAAATGTTATGGTGGATCAAGCAGCCTAAAAGCCTCTGAAAAGCCTTAGACCTCAGAGGGTTAAAGAAATTGAGAGACTGGTTGAGAAACAGAGATGGAAGTGGTGGGGCACATGCCTGTGCTGGCTCCTGATAGTCTTTCTTTCGACAAAAATATGCAAGGAATTAGATAGATCTCTATTGATAACAAGTACAGTGATTCATTGCGGGAGTGTAAATGGAAAGTGAGAGAGAAACAGAGACAGAAACAGCAATGTATGAGGCGAAATGCCGGATGTCGACGGAGTGAAACAAAAACAGCCGCTGTGGCCAACAATCACACCGAGCGAGCGAGGGAGCAAAGGAGGGAGGGAGAGAGGGAGGGAGAGAGCGAAGGAGTGAGGGACAGTCTCCCGTTTCAGGGCCACGCGGCCTGGCCGACTACACGTCTCTCCGCCACCAGGACCCCCAGCAAACACCTCTCTCTCTCTCTCTCTCTCTCTCTCTCTCTCTCTCTCTCTCTCTCTGTCTCTCTCTCTCTCTCTCTCTCTCTCTCTCACACACACACACACACACACACACACACACACACACACACACACACACACACACACACACACACACACACACAACACTACAGGTCTCCACACCACCAGGAGCCCCACATTTCCTCTCCTCACCTTTCTTCTCTTTTTCTTTTCTTTCCACACTTATTTTCTTTTCCGGTCCTTTCTTCTCAACTCCTTTTTTTCCCTTCCCTTTCCTCTCCTTTTATTACCCTTTCTCTCTTCTTCTAGTATTTTCCTATGCTTTCTTTCCTTCTTTCACTCTCCTATCTTTTCGGCTGCTACTACTAGTGAGTTGCCTTTTTGACTATTACAATTAACTCCTGAATCTTTCATCTTTTTTTTCTCCCTCCTTTAATAAGAGCTTTCTTCTCTTCTCCCCTCCCCTCCTCTGCTCTCTCCTGCTCTCTTTCCAGCTCCTTTTCTTCCTACATTCCTCTCCTCTCCATTCCTCAATCTGCTCTTGCTGCTCGTCCGCCTCCACCTCTCCTCTCCTCTCCTCTCCTCTCCTCTCCTCTCCTCTCCTCTCCTCTCCTCTCCTCTCCACTCCTCTCCTCTCCTCTCCTCTCCTCGCCTCTCCTCTCCACTCCTCTCCTCTCCTCTCCTCTCCTCTCCACTCCTCTCCTCTCCTCTCCACAGTACCAGCGTTCCCTGTGTTCCTGGTTGGCACTGACTCTGCTTGAAGCAGACAAGCAGGCAAGCAGGCAAGCAGGCATACCGCACCACAGGCACTCTTTGTTTGAGATTAGCCCAGAGAACTATTTATTTTTTATTGAACTTTTTTTTCCCGTTTTCTCTTCTTTCCCCCTATTTCTGTGTGCGCGGCCCAGCCAAGCAGTACATTTTATTTGAGCAGAAACATTTTGTGTTGTGTATTCATGTGTTTTAGTCAGCGGTTTAACGAAGCTAATGGGGGTGGGGTGGAGGGTTGAAGTCTTTCGGTCCATCAGGAAGTGTGGCCTTAACATCATAATGCAAATGTGTCTTCAGTTTGGGGCAACAGAGTCTCGTCTGGTCAACAGAGCTCGCAGCTTGCCTCCCCTCGCTCCCTTCTCTTTCTCTCTGTCTCTGTCTCTCTCTCTCTCTCTGTCTCTCATTCGTGCAATTTAACGTTCCTTCGTTCCATCTGTCCTGTTCCCCCATGCTCTATCTCTCCTCGCCTCTCTTTCTCTTTCCCTCTGTCTCTACGTCTCTCTTTCCCTCACCATGCAACATTCTATCGCCTCCCTTCCTTTTCTATTTCTCTCTCTTTCCCTCTCTCTCTCCATCCCTCTATCTCTCGCTATGCAACATGCAGCATTCATAATTTAAGATATGCATGAATGTACGTCAGATGGGGAAAATATATAAAGTTTTCTTTCTTTTTCTGGGTGAACAAAAGAGGAGCTTGGCATGGGGGCACCTTGAAGCAGTCAGGCTCTCTGGAACCCAGCAGAGGGATCGCTGAGGGCGGCTCCGTGGCATATTTCTTTATTAACGAGATAAATTTGGACACGGTTCATATCGAGCACATTTTTTCCTCCCCTCTCTCTTCTTTGTAACACTTCAGCTTGATTCTTGATTTGTAACCAAAGACAGAAGGAAATATGAAAGTACGAGAGGAAGACGGAGATGGAGGAGGAGGAGGAGGAAGAGGAGGAGGAGGAGGAGGAAGAGGAGAACAAGAACAAAAACAAGAAGAAGATGAAGAAGAAGAAAAAGAAAAAAGTAGAAAAGAAAGCAAAAGAAAGCAAAAAAATAGGTAGAAGAGGGAAAAAAGACAGCAGCATGGTTCTGGACAGCTTTAAGAGCGCGGAGGCAGGAGGCAGCACTCCTG
>NC_085869.1:32557345-32559845 GCF_034702125.1 Engraulis encrasicolus | reverse complement strand
TTGAGGGACCATGCGCCACACTACAAAAACGTAAAGAAAGAATAAAAAAACATCCCCCCTCCATCTATATAAATATCTTATTCCTAGTGTAATCGTTTCATCTCCATTTTTCAGCAATGAAAATCTAACGCTGGTTCATAAATCAGGCCTCTCTATTGTTTGAGAAATGAAAAAAGATGTCTCGAATATCTGTGCGGGTAATGCGCACCAGATGCGTCAGCGAGGCGCTTTCATGTGCTGCTATATGGGCCCGCGACGGGCCTCGCCTCGCCGCTCGTTATATGATAATTCAGGCGCACATCTTACGGCAGGCAAACGAGTGCAGAGGCAGAGGAAAGAAGAGGGGAAGTGGGGTGGATTGGAGTGGAGAGGAGAATGGAGAATTGAGTGGGGCAGAGGAGAGGGAAAGAACAGTGGAGGGGAGGAGGGGAAAATAAAAGGGGAGGAGAAGAGAGGAGATAAGAGAAGGGGAGAGGAGGACGAGGCAGAGAGAGAGACAGCACAGAGAGAAAGAGAGAGAGAGAGGCACACAGACACACAGAGAGGGCAAACGAGACGAACAAGGAGAGACAAATGGGAAGAGATAGATGGACAGAAGCATGGGTGGAAAGAGAAAGACAAAGCGGTACCAAAGCCAATGAACAAACGAATACATGAACAAACGAAAGAAAGAAAGAACGGACAGAGGGATGGATGGAGTGAGACTGATTCAGAAGACAGAGCCAAATCATATGACGTTATCGCACACTCGGTCATTGGTGGATTCTTGGCAGAGGCTGACGAGGCCTGACTTAATGTAAAGCAGCGTACGGGATTAAGTGGTATCTCTGCAGGATTATTTCCATATTACGGGGTACATGCGGTGAGTGTGCACGCTTGCACATGTGGAACAGCCCGTCCTATATACCACCAGCACCAGCACCACTCTAAACGCTTGGAGAGGATTTACGAACCTTAGGTCGATGACCTTTCAAGAGAAAAACATACGAAGAGCTTTTTTTTCCCCAAACGATTTATGTACATGTCCATTTTTTAGAAATATTTTTTAAATTGATATTTTTATTATGCTTATCAATATCAGTAATATCAGTAAAATCGTTCCAATTCCGATATGATTTGATACAAGTAAAACATTTCGAAAGAACACGTCAGATAGGTTAAACCCGGATCCAATTGCCCAGATTCCACCTTAAAATCACATAAAGATTTATGAATTAAAGTTAAATGGCTTCAGAAAAGAGCTTTTCATGTTCACTCGCACATATACGCGCGAATGCACACACACATGCAAACAAACAAACAAGTGTACCTGTTTCTCCCAGAGTCACGGAAGCCCTTTGCAAACGGATTACGATCGATCTTCAGTCGAGTGATCTGTTTGTATGGAGAGAAAAAAGAGAAAGGAAAGAGGATTAAACATGCAAATTCACATTCACTTTGAATAAATCGCGCACACACACAAAATCAGCATACTGAACATGACTGACATAAATTAGCATGAAAAACCCTTCTAATGGTTCCTAGTCTAGGACGAAACCAGACAAGAAACCAAGCTGGAATTTTCTTTCTTTTCCTTTTTTTTTTTTTTTTTTTTAAAAGAGGCTTTTAGCTGGAATTGGTGCGTCCAGCCTTAAAGCATTCTCTCTGGTCAAGACGTAACCGCCGCTCACATACCCAGAGTGCCACCACAGCAGTAAGATTGAAAGCTGTGGCATGGCCTCAAAGGGAACAGAGACTCAAGCGCACACCACTCGAAACATGGGTGGGCTAGGCCTCCTCCTGGAACACTTGCAGTGTTGTTTCAACATTGAGAGCTGTGAGGCACTATGGGGGAAATACGCATGTAGCGTGGGGTACAGCAGTACACATATTGATATTGTACAGTGCCTCTGCTATGTTTTTTTTTTTTTTTAGATTACAATATCTTTTCCCAAAAAGACTATGAATCTCGAGACACTTTCTGCTGGGGGCAAGTGAAAACCAAAGAGGGGTTGAAGTGGAGGTGGGATCAAGAGTTGAATTTTTATTGGATGGCACCTTGAGGTATCGAGGACCTGATTGGTCAATTGGAGAGACTGCAAAGTAACACAGCATCTAATTGGATGAATCCAGATGGATACCACTCTGGCTCTGATTTCCACAATGGACAGTGCAATGTGCAGCACATATGGCAAGGGGTGAGGCAGCAGGCAACAGAGAGAGAGAGAGAGAGAGAGAGAGAGAGAGAGAGAGAGAGAGAGAGAGAGAGAGAGAGAGAAGAGAAAGAGAGAGAGTAGATGTACAGATAAAGAGACAGAACCACAGAAACTGCAGATGTGCAAGTACAAAAACATACTTGACAACTTGAACCAGTCGAAGACAAGACATCAACATAATGGAGAAGAAAAACAAGGTGAAAAGTAGTCCAAATATCAAACAGACAGAAAAGAGGGAGAAACAAACAAGAGGTCATGTACATCAACACCAACCACGCTGTCTGACTCGCTGGTCAAAGAGAAGC
>NC_085869.1:32527345-32552345 GCF_034702125.1 Engraulis encrasicolus | reverse complement strand
TCTCTCTCTCTCCCTCCCTCCCTCCCTCCCTCCCTCCCCCCATCTCTCTCTCTCTCTCTCTCTCTCTCTCTCTCTCTCTCTCTCTCTCTCTCTCTCTCTCTCTCTCTCTCTCTCTCTCTCTCTCTCTCTATGAGATGCCACAGCTGAGCCACCTCTACCACCTCCATCTCCCATACCAAACACAGCTCCTCTCCCCCCTCAACACCTCCTCTTCCCTTCGTCCATGAGAGATCCCCCTTCCTCCATACCTCTTCCACTCTTTACTCTACACTGTGCTGTGTGTGGTGTTCTGTGGGTTTAGGCAGGGCCAAATGCTCCATCTTTAAAACCAACTCCACCTCCATCCCTCTTCTCCTTTTCCTCTCTCCTTCTCTCTCTCCCAGCCTCAGCGAGTGATGTGTGGGTACAGTGCTATGGGTTTTGGCGGGAGTAAACCTCCAGTGCTTACCAACTCTGTCACCTTCCATCCAGCACCTCTTCCATCCTCCACCTCCCTCCCCCACTGGTCTTCCCTCATTAGGCAGCCTGGGCTGTGCAGTATTGTGGCTTTTGGCAGCCAGGGGTCAATGCTTGGTGCTGACCAATTCACCCCCCCCCCATGTCTTACTCCCCTTTCTCATCATCACATCGAACCCCCAGTGCACAACACCAGTGGTTCCCAAACTTTTTTGCGATTTTTTTTCAAACGCACAAACATATTTTTTGCTAAACTTTAATGCTGCCGCCCCTCTCAATCAGCTTGTAATGCCATGTTCTCTTCTCTCTGCAAGTGAGGCTGGTGCTGTGGGTTTTGGCAGGGGCAGATTTTCTCTGCCCTCATACCCAGTGCTGTGCTGTTGTATAATGCCCAACACTGTGGGCTCTGGCAGGGCTGAATCATCGGTGCGTACCAACACTTCCTCCACCTACCCTTGGTCACACTACCCACCTCCTCCTCCGCCTACCCTTGGTCACACTACCCACCTCCTCCTCCACCTACCCTTGGTCTCACTACCCACCTCCTCCTCCGCCGAACCACCAGTGACCCTGTTCTGTAATGCCTGGTGCTGTGGGTTTTGGCAGGGGTCGCATTTTCTCTACCCGAGTTCCCAGTGTTGTGCTGTTCTGTACTGCACATGACTGTGGGCTCTGGCAGGGGTAAATACTAGATTCTTGCCACCTCGTCCACCTTCTCCTTAACCCTCCCTCCTCCTCCACCTCCCTCCGAGCCACCATTGACCCCGTTCTGTAATGGCCAGTGCTGTGGGGTCTGACAGGGGTAAAAGAATCCTACTAATACCTCTACCTCCTCCTCACTCCCCGCCACGTCCTCCACCAAACCATCAGTGACCCTGTTGTGTAGTGCCCCATGCTGCACTGTGGGTTTTGGCAGAGCTAAGGCTTGCTTTACCCCTCATACCCCCTCAGTTAGCCTGTAATGCTCTGTGTTCTGCCCTACTCCGTAATTCTTGGAGGTGTGGGACTTTGCGGGGACAAATGCTCAGCGCTTACCTACTCTACATACCTGACCTACAACCACCTCCACCACTCCCCTTCGTCCTGACCATTAGTGACCTGTTTTGTAATGCCCATTGCCGTGCAGTTTAGTTATGTGTCCTACACCCTGAGTGAGCCTGTAATCTCCATGCCCATGCCCACTGCTGTGCTTTTTGGCAGGGTTAAATGTTCTGCACTCGTCTACCACCTAACCATCCCTGACCTGGTTCCATAATGCCCTGCCCAAGTGCTCTCAACGGGGACAATGCTCCCATCTGACAAGCCCCCTCTTCTTATCCACACCCCTCAGTTAGCCTGTAATACAGAGCTGTGCCCCCCTCCCCAATGGCATGTCCCCTCAGTTAGCATGTACAGCATTGTGCCCACTTTGCCTCTGTAATTACTATTATTATATTACATTACACTCAGCTGACACTTTCTTTTACCCAATTACTTAGGTACAGAGTATTGGTTACAGGCCCTGGAGCAATGTGGGTATAGGTGCCTAGCTCAAGGACACTTCAGCAATTAATGAAGGTGCTGGTAAGGGTGGGATTTGAACCTGCAACCCTCTGATCTAAAAGCCAGCGCTCTAACCATTGAGCCATGGCTGCCCCACACCATGGCTGCCCCACACCATGCCTGCCCCATGTGCTGTGCTGTGCTGTTCTGTAATGCACTGTGCTCGGTAATACACTCTGTGCTGTTCCGTAATGCCCGACGGGCATTGGGGGTACATGGGGGTAAATGCTCGGCGCATTACCACCCGCGAGCCCCAAAGCCGCCTCGCTACAGCCCAACACATCGGCCTTCACTGTTGCCAGGCGCGGGTACAGGGACGAGGTGGGGGGTCCGGCAGAGCTTTGAGTTCTAGGGGTGTAGATGTATCTAGGTCATTAATGGTGGTGGTGTTGATATGGCCAGGCCTTTTCACTAGTGAATAAAGACAGGTGAGGTGTGTGTGTGTGTTGGGTGGTGGGGTCGTTGTGAGGGGGTCAGAAGTTGGCTCCAGGTGTGTGTGTGTGTATGTGTGTGTGTGTGTGTGTGTGTGTGTGTGTGTGTGTGTGTGTGTGTGTGTGTGTGTGTGTGTGTGTGTGTGTGTGTGTGCGTGTGTGTGTGTGATAGAGAGGGGGGTGTAGGTTGAGGGGCTAGGCTGTGGGATGGAGAGAGTAGAAATCACAGTGGAACAAAGCCGAGCAGAGCCGAGCTCCGGGTATCAGATGGTGGTCTCTTATCCCTGTGGCTTTGGCCAAACATCTCTGACATCCTGCTCTCGGCCGCGGAGGAGGATTACGCCCATGTTGTAGCCAGCCAGATATTCTTAGCTGACCTCACTGCCGTCGCTGCACACACACACACACACACACACACACACACACACACACACACACACACACACACACACACACACACACACAGTCACACTGTCACACACACTGCACGCACCATGCGCATGTACACGCACACACATGCACAGTCAGACACACATCACACACTAGGCATGCACGCACGCACGCACAGACACACACGACACACCATATGTATGTACGCACGCACGCACGCACACACGCACGCACGCACGCACGCACGCACACACACACTGTGATCCTCACTGCTTCATACGGCGCTGGCATACTGCAGGGAAATTGGGAGCATAAGCCTGAGCCTGAGTGAGGGTAGTGCCAAGACCGGCCATCCTCCCCTCCCCTGACCAAGTTCCCCTTTCCCTGACTCCCCACTGAGGCGGGGGTATTACAGAGGGGTATTGGGGGATATTGTAATTGTAATACTCCTGTTGTGTGATGTGGCAGCGCACTAAGAGCTATCGTTGGTCAACTGACTTACTGGGAAGTGCTGATGGTGAGATTCTAGGTAGATGCTTCACCCAGGTAGACCTCCCACCTTGAATTCCCTTCGTTCTGATTCTGATGGACCAACAGCATTTGAGGAGTTCTTAACCCCTAAACGCAGTACAGTACATTCATTTTCAAAAATACTCAAAAATTAATTTTTAAATTGTCTTTCTCTGTTAATATCAGAGAAAGACAAGTGTTTTGATGTTTGAAGTTCTTCTGGAAATGTCAGATAACGTTTCAGATTCATGGAAATTGTATTTGAATTGCCTTCATGGTGTTTTGGAAAAGAGATAGTCATTTCTACCTTACAAGTCTATGAAGACCATGTCCAGTGTGTCATGAAAACATGAATGCCTGAATGTCTATTTTTACTTCCATTAACCACTTCCCATGACCAAATTAAGTATTGAAATATCCCAATTTCCTTTCACATAGCTGAGTCCATGATAAAATGAAAAACTTTGTACAAACACAATGACACTTACGGTAATTAATGTTATTGCATTAGGTCATTAGATTAGATTATTGTAATTCGATTAAAATTCTCTACTATGTTGCTTGTGCTTCACCATTTCACCCAAAATTTCATAGCAGATGATAGACTGATGTAACCCATCTCAAAGACAACACAATTTAAGTTTTAGAGGATTCATCAATAAAATAAAATGAAATAAAATAAATCACCCTTCTTCTGCTCCTTTCAGAACAGGCAATAAGTGACAAACCAGGACATGCTGAAGATCTGAAGAGGGATAAACACTTCTTGTGAGAACGATGGCAGATTTTGCCTCCACCACACAAAGCCCCTTTATCCCAACCCTGCTCCTTAATAATAAAACCAGTCTGTCTGAGTCTCCTCTCCTCTCCTCTCCTCTCCTCCTGCACTTTGACTCAGTGCATAAAGGTCTCCTTGCCATATACTGTACACAGGGCCGCTGACAGCTTTGGCCAGGCCCGGGACAAAGTAATCCAAAAGCCCCCCCACCCTAGCCTAGCGAGCTAAACCTGGGAGCAAATTCAATTTGCTGCCACTAGAGGTGTCTAGATTTCTAGGCTACCCCCACCCAATACATAGGCCTACAATGTAATGAGGACCCAGATCTGGGGCCCCTTCTCTCCCTGGGCCTGGGACAACTGACCCCTTTGTCTCCACTCCCCCATGTCTCTTTGCCATATGGCATACGCGTCAAAGCTTATCAGTGGCGACATCATCGCAGCGTGCCGTTCAGCGATGGCGGTCCAAGAGGAGCGCACGTCAACATGGCGGCAGCTGCCCCATCTATCCTGCCTCTAATCAGCTCCAAACATCAGCTTGGTAACCCAAGTAGTGGCCCTTTGAAAAGATCCATCACGACGGCATTGCATTCACAAAGAGAGAGAGAGACAGAGAGAGAGAGAGAGAGAGAGAGAGAGAGAGAGAGAGAGAGATGGAATGAGAAGAGATGGAACGAGAAGAGATGGAATCGAACGAAAGACAGGATGGAAAAAATAGAGAAAGAGTGGAGAGAAGAAGGGACAGAAGGAGAGCAGGAGCTGTTCCATGTTTCTCCCCAGATGCCGTCAGCCCACTCAGTTGGCCCAGCTCCGGCCCAGCTGTGGCGCAGGCTACCCTCCCATCCCTCCGCTACGTGGGGGGGTTTGCACACTTGTGGTTTTCCAAAGGGCTGCTGCAGCTTTTTCTGGCAGCGCCATATTGTTGTTCTCCGTCACTGTCACTGTGGCGGGTAGGTCTCCATGGCGACACACCAGGACGCCGAGCTGGACAGCAATGCTGCTTTCCGAGATGTCAGATGTGCATGTGCGTGTGTGCGTGTGTGCGTGTGTGTGTGTGTGTGTGTGTGTGTGTGTGTGTGTGTGTGTGTGTGTGTGTGTGTGTGTGTTGTCAGAGGCGTTCAGTATAAATAGCTAGTCCGGGGCCGCCCACTCTTTGACTGGCTAACGTACTGGCTTAGGTCACTCACGCAAAACAGCTCTTTATCATCATCATCATCATCATCGTTGCCATCATCATCCCTCCACAGAGCAGGAGCCAAAGGCAGAAGACCGCCCACTCACTCACTCATTCACTTACCCGCTCACTTCCCAATCAATCACAAATTCCTACTCAACCACTCACAACTTCACTCACTCATCTACTTCGTTCACTCATTCACTCATACACCTTCTCATTCAAGCTCACACAAACGTTTCTTCTTCATCATCATCATCATCATCACCATCATCATCATCATCATCATCAACCTCGTAGTGCGAGCCAAAGGGAGGGGATGGGGATGGGGGGGAGGGGTGTAATTTGTTATGTATGGATTTTTGTTTTTGACATTTGAAGTTGGCGAGGCGAAAGAGTAATGATGATTAATGATGACGATATAGCAATAGTCCTCATCGCATGCAACTGGAACTGGGAAATGATGGGACAGAGGACGTCAAAGTAAAACACCCACCCACCTACTCTAACGCACCACAGCACAGCACAGCACAGCACCCACCTACTCTAACGCACCACAGCACAGCACAGCACCCACCTACTCTAACGCAGCACAGCACAGCACAGCACAGCACAGCACAGCACAGCACAGCACAGCACAGCACAGCACAGCACAGCACAGCACAGCACAGCACAGCACAGCCCAGCACAGCCCAGCCCAGCACAGCACAGCACAGCACAGCCCAGCACAGCCCAGCACAGCACAGCACAGCACAGCACAGCACAGCACAGCACAGCACAGCACAGCAAAGCACATGACCCACCTACTCTAACGCACCAATGCACAGCACAGCACAGCACAGCACTACATTCTCTGTCTCTCTTCTCTCCCTCTCCCTCCACCTCTCTCTCTCTCTCTCTCTCTCTCTCTCTCTCTCTCTCTCTCTCTCTCTCTCTCTCTCTCTCTCTCTCTCTCTCTCTCTGCCTCCATTGTATTTACTATTGTCTTTGCACAGCATGATGCAGTACCCTCAATAACACATGCTACGTGTGTTCGTCCGTCCACGGCAAGCCAAAATGAATGAGTCCAATGAACATTAATCTCCAGCAAAGACTGGCTGTCCTCTGAAATGAAACGTGCAAACGTATTGTCCAGAAAAACCAACAACAACTGCACTTTATATGTGCCAGCCATGCTGTTTAGTGCTGATACTGCATAGAGTTTCAACCCAAAAAACACTCTCAAAAATAAGAGTCCTTGATCACTGCAGGCGTCCAGTAAAATAGGAGTTCACTTTAAAAAACATTGGCAAGAAAGTGTCAAGCTACACAGTTTCTTTCTGTTCTGTTGTCATAATGAAAACACACACACCCACATGGAGAGAGTGTGAGCTCAACCGTTTCCCTTTCCAAACTTGCCTGAAGAGATGGAAGCAAGAACGCTGGAGAACGCTGGTGGAATTCTCTAGTCAAGGCCCAGGTTTTTTTATGCAGGAATGTTTGAAAGTGCAGGTAGGAGCAAGATGTGTGTGTGTGTGTGTGTGTGTGTGTGTGTGTGTGTGTGTGTGTGTGTGTGTGTGTGTGTGTGTGTGTGTGTGTGTGTGTGTGTGTGTGTGTGTGTGTGTGTGTGTGTGTGTGTGTGAGAGAGTGAGTGAGTGAGTGAGTGAGTGAGTGAGTGAGTGAGTGAGTGAGTGAGTGAGTGAGTGAGTGAGTGAGTGAGTGAGTGAGTGTGTGTGTGTGTGTATGTGTGTGTGTGTGTGTGTGTGTGTGTGTGTGTGTGTGTGTGTGTGTGTGTCTGGGTGTGTGTCTGGGTGTGTGTCTGGGTGTGTGTGTCTGTGTGTGACCTGACCGCAGAAAGGGTGGGCGGTGTTGGGGGAGGGGGGGCAGCGGTGAGTCCAAAAGTAAGTGCCAATACAAACGGCACATGGCCAGTTTGATGTTAGAAGTGGAGTTTGACCATGGAATGTGTGGTTAATGTGTTCTAAATCTTATTTTATAAGCTATTGGTATAAAATAAACTGTTGGGACACGTACTGATTGCTTGATAGTGTTATAGTAGCTCTGAGCATAATATCATAGTGCTTCAAATCACATTATGCTACACTAATAATATGTTATACATAGCCTACTTTCCCAAATAATACAATTAAGACATGATTGGACATGAAGATAGAGAGGGAAGGCCGGATCAAGAATTTGATTGGCTGACCCAATATGCAGAATGACTCTATTGGTCGATAGCATCAGTGGAATGCTGTGATGGGTTGATCAGGACCCCACTTCTCGAAAGCATTGTTGCTAACCATTTAGGTTGCCAATGGGAAATTGCATTGCAACCAAGTAAGTTGCTAACTTAGTTTGCAACGACGCTGTCGAGAAACACACTCCAGATATGAAGGCGTGGGAGTATAGGTTCACAAAGACTAATGCTCCAAAGAGTTTTTTCTCAGTGTAAATGTTTAGTTCACTTCAGTTTAGTAGCTTTACACAGCTTGACCTTTGCATTGTTGGGAGGCCAGAAGAGAAGGCGACCAAGAAAGAAGTGCACATGGATGTCCAATCTAAGTAGGAGGATGGAGAGAGGAGATGGAGAGAGGAGAGAGGGGAAATATGAAGGATAGGTGACAAGTTGGTCAAATGGGTAGAGAAGGAGAGAGGAGAGAAATGGTGGAGGCAGAAAAGTAAGAGGTGTGATGTGGTGTTTGTCCTACATGGCCCTGGTCACCCATCTGGTTGTTGATGTGCATAGGGAATGAGAGACAGAGAGAGGAGGTAGGGAAGGAAAGAGTAGGGGGGGGGGGGGGGATGGCAGGTGTGACCACGTGCCAGTGTCCCACTATACTGTCCTACAAAGTGTCAAGTGCAGTAACAACTGTACATATTTTGTCAACATTGAGTTCAGACTGAAATTGGTCTTCATAACACCTCCTGTATCTTGTGACCAAGCTTCATTGTCCACATACTGTAAGTCCTTTTTAGACATATGACCTATGCTTGCTCTAACTACACTATCCAACCAAGTATCGAGGCTTTCAAGGCAAAGAGTTAGTTACTGCACTTTGCCTTTGTAAGGCAGTATACCTATAACAAGTTTGACTCAACAGCCTGATATGCAGTACATACGTAACTGATGGATGTTTTGTCAGTTTCAGGGTTTGCTTTGAAAGACAGACTAGGAAGAGAATGAAAAGAAAGAAGAGAAAGTGCCTCAGTGTATCTAGAGCAGTGGTTCTCAACTGGAACAGTCTTGGGACCCACCATTTTCCACTCTCATTCGGTCGCGACCCAATTTTTTTAGCGTTCAAGTCAATTCAATGCAATTCTCAAAATGTAACCAAGACTCGAATGACTGGTTGCACGCTATCTATCTCGCATAAACATTCAGATTGTATGTATGACAACAGATGACACAGAGTTCACTAGCCTATCAAAATAAAAGTTGTAAATTGTTGCAGGAAAAGTTGGATTTTTTTTTTTTAGAATTACGTTTTTTTTACACCAAGGCTCCGCGACCCACCCATGACCCCCTCCGCGACCCACTTTTGGGTCGCGACCCACCAGTTGAGAAATACTGCTAGAGAAGAGGAGGGGTGAGGGGGTCGAAGGATTTGTCAGTTTTAGGCAGATTTGTCAGCAAGAGAAGGAGAGAGGAAAGACGTTGTGTTTTTTAGCTACAAGTAGATGTGGTGTGATGAGGGGTGCACGTATTACATGTTCAGCAAGAGAAGGAGAGAGGAAAGACGTTGTGTTTTTTAGCTACAAGTAGATGTGGTGTGATGAGTGAGGGGTGCACGCATTACATGTTCGCTTACATGCCCCTGGTCGTCCAGCTCGTTGTTGGTGAGCTTGAGCTTGTCGAAGCTGACCACCTGCCTCATCCAGGTGTCGCCGGACGCCAGTGAGTCCGGGTGGATGTAGACCCGAGGGGGCACGGGGGAGTCCGCGTTCCCCGCCACCATCCACTTGGAGCTGTGGTACACGTACCTGCAATACAGGTGCAGGGTGGTGAGGTTTATGAGCAGACACAGGTTATTTTTACAACGCTGGGGTGCATATACCTGCAAAAAGTGGTTACAACACAAGAGAATGGAGTGTTATGCACAGGGTTCAGAGTAAGAACATCAACTCATGGTTATCTTTTATTAGCAGAATGTTGGAATGATGGCCTGATGCTTTCTTTTTCACTTTCTTATTCTCTTCTACTTCTCACATCTATTCCTCAACTATCCTGAGCATTTTCTTCTTTTTCTTTCTTTTTAGGACTGGATGGATGGGAGTTGGGGAAGTTTTTTTGTCGTTCAATGCATTAAAGCGAAATAAAGCCTTTTTTTATTTTGCACTGGAGCTGTGATACAGAGTGGCCATAATATATGAACATTTTATGTCACTTTTCAGAATATTTCCAGCAACAATACAGCTTCTGTCACATCTGCCTACGATCAGAAGCACAATTTTTTTTACTACAGTTTTTATTACTACAGCTTATGATACTGAAATCTTAACATTTTTATGTATATGGGAGCTTTCCATATTGCTTTATAACAAAAAAAGTGTTTGCAAAAAAGTAAACAAAAATCCATGGCTCTCAAGACAGCGGGTCTGTGCACATTCATGACCCTAAATCAACCCAGTGTCATGTGGGTCATGGCTGATGGTTCATAATGATCACGAGAGTAGTTTTGGTCTTTGGTTTGGGAAGAGAATCATCTCCCATTGGAACTACAGAGCCAGCTGCCTGCTGTCCCTCCCCTTGGTGTGGTTACGGCTTAGGGTGGGTGGAGAGGAGAAGTGCCTGTCACACTCCTACGCGGAGAAGCCGACACAGGCATGTATGCATGCACACACTGCTACTGACAGCTTTGACTGGGACCGGGACAAAATCATCTGATAGGGCCCACTTCTAAATACATACAATGCTATGAGAACCCATTTCTGGGGCCCCTCTCTCCCTGGGCCCGGGACAACTGACCACTTTCCCACACACACACACACACACACACACACACACACACACACACACACACACACACACACACACACACACACACACACACACACACACACACACACACAAAGGGGTCAGTAGTCCTGGGCCCAGGGAGAAAAGGATGCACCCCGAATTCGGTCCTCATTAGATTGTATGTATTGGGTGGGTGGGGGTGCTTTTCAGATGACTTGTGCCTGGCCAAAGCTGTGCGCGGCCCTGCTCTTACATGAACTGATAATGATACTGATAATGTCATAAACTACTGATCATACTGTACCATTTTGCAAATAGTAAATTATATGATGAAGTGTTTAGCAGCGGCGGAACAATTGCACACAGGCCCATAGGTTATAACACTCATAGGGCCCCCCATACAGCCTGCCAAGGTCATAATAGGGCCCCTGCATCTAAAACAGTACAGCCTTGGGCCCAGGGGAAATGCCCCGCTCGCTCCACCTATAGCTCAACCCCAGCTATTTATCATCTGTCTACAACCAAAGAAGTAACTCATATAAGTCATTTAACAACAGGGGTTGGGGAGAGGGCTGGATTGATAACTCCAGTACAGATACGCAGACCACAGTCATTCGCTAAATAGCAGCACGTTGGTGAACTTTACATTCAGGTCACGAGTCCTACACACACGACACACACATATACACGCACGCACACATGCACTCTTGCACGCACTCACATCCGCACATTGACATTTGTTGACACGGCACCCCAAAAACAAGGGATGCACACACACACACACACACACACACACACACACACACACACACACACGCACACACACGCACACACACACACACACACACACACACACA
Organism: Engraulis encrasicolus; assembly: GCF_034702125.1. Lineage (NCBI taxonomy): Eukaryota > Metazoa > Chordata > Actinopteri > Clupeiformes > Engraulidae > Engraulis > Engraulis encrasicolus. The sequence continues at coordinate 32,541,269 of NC_085869.1, read as the reverse complement.
CACACTTCCCTTCTCTTCTCTTTCTTTTGGATCTATCTATCTATCTATCTATCTATCTATCTATCTATCTATCTATCTATCTATCTATCTATCTATCTATCTATCTATCTATCTATCTATCTATCTATCTATCTTATACATCCCTGCTGTGCTCTGTTCTGCCCTCTCCTTCAACTCATATATCGCTCCCTCCCGTTATCTCAATAATTCCATCTCTCTCCTCTTTTTTCCTTCTCTCTCTCTTTCTTGGTCTCTCTTTCTCTCTCTCTCTCTTTCTCTCTCCACCCCTTCTCCCTCTTCTACCTTTTTTCTTTCACTCACTCACTCACTCACTCACTCGCTTGCTCTCTCTCTCTCTGTCTCTCTGTCTCTCTCTCTCTGCCTCTCTCCCTCTCTATTTCTCTCTCTCTCTCACACACACACACACACACACACACACACACACACACACACACACACACACTCACACACACACCACCCTTCCTTCCCCGGGCTAGAGGCCCACAGCTGCTTGGCTTTAGTTCTGGCCATGCGCACAGTTGAAAGCGTTTAGCAGTGACGCCTCTGCCAAAGTCATCACTCAGCGCTAAAACACGGACAAAAAACCTCTCATTTGGCCCCCTTTGTTTTTATGCTGCTCCACATTACAGCCCAACAGCGCTGGACTGGTAATCTGGCATACAGGGCATTTTACCGGTGGGCCGTCATTACATTACATTACACTTAGTTCATCCAAAGTGATTTACACAGTTATTTACAGGGTATTGTATTACAAGTTACAGTCCCTGGAGCAGTAAGGGGTTAGGTGCTTCGCTCGAGGGCACCTCAGCCACGCAGTGTGGTAGAGAGTGGAAGGGCGGGATTTGAACCTGCAACCATCTGATCTAAAGTCGATCTCCTTAACGACTAGATCCTTCCTGCCCTAGTGGCTGACAGTCTCAGGGGCCAACGCTGTTTGTTCGATTGTTTGTTTCCTTAGTGACCGGCCTTAAATTTAGAATGTAAGTAATTTAGTGTCTTTACTTTACTATTTAGCAATCTCTAATATAGACAGTGGACTGAGCCAATAATAATAATATTGTAGAAAATCGGTGGGCTGTTTGAGGGGGCTGGCCTATGCCAAAAATGCCCAGGCTATTTTTCCATCCCAGTCCAGCCTCGGAGCCCAAAGCCTACACAGCATAGGCCAGTCTAGTCTACCACAGTCTAGTCTAGTGAAGCCCCCCCATCACGCATCCGATCTACACGTATGGCCCTCCCAAACACACACACACACACACACACACACACACACACACACAGGTCAAACACATCGGAATTCACACGAACAGATGCAGACACTCACATAAAGAAAGACACGTACAGACATACAGACTCTCTCTCTCACTCTCATTTGCATACACACCTTCCTTGGTAGGCCACCTTGACACACTGACACATGTGCATGTACGTTCATGTACACATGTGCGATGCAGACAGTGGGATAAATGAGAGCTCACATATGCAAGTACACACAACCATGCATATGCACACACCCTCCCTCCCGGCAGGCAAACCAGGAAGTGTTCATTCACACACACACACACACACACACACACACACACACACACACACACACACACACACACACACACACACACACACACACACACACACTCTCTCTCGCTCTTTCTCTCTCTCTCTCTCTCTCTCTCTCTCTCTCTCTCTCGCTCTTTCTCTCTCTCTCTCTCTCTCTCCCTCTCTCTCTCTAACACACACAGCCTCAAACAGACACATGTGCACCCTCAGCCTCCCTGTCTCTTTCCCTCTCTTACACATACAAACACACACACACACACATGCACGCATGTACACACGCGCGCACACACACAAGATGCCAGGCGGCGTTTCTGTAATTTCCTGTTTGGAGCCCTGTTTACGGTTACGCGCTGTGTAGCAGGGAAAGTGTTAAAGGAGGGCGAAACCTTAGCTGCACATTACACACACACACACACACACGCACACACACACATGCACACGCACACACGCACACACGCACACACACGCACACACACATTCATTGCAAAGTGTTAAAGGAGGGGGCGAAACCCTATAGCTGCTACACACCAAACAGCACAGCAAATCAGATTAGCTTAGCTGCCTTTCATCTCCCATCAATCTCCCATCTGGACACAGACATGGCCAATAAAGACAACGCTCTATGACAAACACACACACACACACACACACACACACACACACACACACACACACACACACACACCACCAGCACCAGTAATACCCACCGGCACACACACTGGAAACACTGCTATCACAGACACCCCCAAGAAAGAGTCTGCTTCATAACATACATACACAGAGACAGTACAGAGACAGTACACACACCTGCATACATAGGACACCAAACAGACATACAGGACACTAGCGTGAGGACAAACTCGAGACACTGACTACTAAATTACTGTACAGAGGACACGATTGGTCATCTAGATCATTGTTTCTCAACAGGGGTGCCGCAGGCCACCCACCGGGGTGCCGCGGAAACGTGGCTGATAAATAAATGATGTAATATAATATAATGCATATTTGTATAATACAAGTTAATGTTAGTCAGTGGAATCTTTCATCTGCCATTTACGCACAATAAAGTAAATATAGGTCGCCCCAGTCAGCTGCAACTTTGAACGTAGGTCGTGTGACGTCTCCAAATGTGTTACTTTTCTAAGCTTGTGTGGTATCGGATGCGATGCCATGTTACGGCTTGTTGGTTTGGGGTGCCTTGAAATTTTTCATGAATTGAAAGGGTGCCTTGCCTAAAACAAGGTTGAGAAACACTGATCTAGATACACACACCCCAATAAAGGGCTCACACACACATACATTATAACCAACGCAGACATCACAAAAGCACACACACAGACACATACACAAACACGCAGGACACACCAACAACACACACAGGACACATTAACATTACACACTGGACGACATGGACTCACAAATCACACAGGACACACATCAATCTTTCATCTGGACACAAAAAACACCAATAGAGAGATGACGCAGGACAGAAGCACAGTATAAACAAGGATACAGACAGGACACATTGATACAATACATATAAATATCACACACACACACACACACACACACACACACACACACACACACACACACACACACACACACACACGCACACACGCGCACACACACACACACACACACACAAACATATACACACACAACATACTATGTGAGACAACACTCACACATAGTGCAGTACTGTTAAGACATGCGAGGGGACATGCACAACACCTCTGCCTGGACACATAGAGCACAGACATGACAAAAAACAAACACAGACACTTGACACGTTGGACACACCAACAATACAGACACAGGACATACCAAACACAAAAAAACTAACACATATACATTTTACGTGACACCCACTCGAACCTGCTATGGACACGCCATCACATAAACAGCCACACATGAACATAGATCTACCATACACCAAAAGGCTGGCCATCTCTCTGGTCTCTCTCTCTCTCTCACACACACACAAAAACACATTGGTTGGACACATATCAAGGTGCCGCACCAGGCAGGCACACACACACACATACGCACGCACACACATGCACTCACTTGTGCACACACACACACACACACACACACACACACACACACACACACACACACACACACACACACACACACACACACACACACACACACGCATGCACCCACTCGTGTGCACACACATATACAAACACACACACACACACACACACACACACACACACACACACACACACACACACTTCAAAAGTAATTTTCCTCTTGCGCAGGCACATGGAACACAGTTCAGAATATACAGTATGTACCTCCCACACACACACACACATATCATGTGCTCTCTCTTTTCCATCCCTGCTCTCTCTCTCTCTCTCACACACACACACACACACACACACGCTCACACACACATACACACACACACACACACACACACGCTCACACACACATACACACACACACACACACATACACACCAGCGGCCAAAACCAAGTCGTATATTGGGTTACCTTACTGACAGAGTAAGTATCACTATTACCGTACCCTACAGGGTAGACCCATGTGTGTGTGTGTGTGTGTGTGTGTGTGTGTGTGTGTGTGTGTGTGTGTGTGTGTGTGTGTGTGTGTGTGTGTGTGTGTGTGTGTGTGTGTGTGTTCACTGCTTGCCTCCAGACAATATTTCTTATGTGCACATGTTTTTCAGCATGTGTGTGTCTGCGTGCGTATATATGTACGTGGTATTTAGCATTTCGCATGGTGCATGTATGTCCCTGTGCATGTGTGGGTGCCTGTGTGGATTTGTGTGCCTAGGCATGTCATTATGGGCATGTGTGTCTATGATTGTGACTTTGTAGGCGTGCGTATGTCTGTGTTCTCCAATGCATGCGTTTGTATGTGTCGGTTAGTGTGTGTGTGCGTGTCTTAAAAATACCAGATACTTCTGAATATTTTGATGACGCACACACACGCACGCACGCACACACACACACGCACGCACGCACGCACGCACGCACACACACACACACACACACACACACACACACACACACACACACACACACACACACACACACACACACACGCACGCACACACGCACGCACACACACACACACACACACACACACACACACACACATTGCTATTCTGGCTCCCCAGCTGAGGGGCCAGCCGGCCTCCACCACATGAAACGAAGGGACGCAACACAAGAAATACACACACAACCATTTTTACAAGTCTAATATAAACTCGCCTCTCCGATGCGGAGAGAAGGCATCGAGCCTAAGCAAAGCAGAGCAAATAGCAATAAAGCCTAGCCTAGTGTTTCCACCAGCACTCTCCCCCGTCTTTCAAAAGTCTCCATCGTCCCCCTGACATAGAACACACACACACACACACACACACACACACACACACACACACACACACACACACACACACACACACACACACACACACACACACACGCGCGCGCACACACACACATACACACACACACATACGTGCACACACACACACACACGCAGTGCTCAATCACAGGCAGATGCAGACACACTACACACTATACACTATACACACACCATGAGACATTCCAGTGACAGTTCGGTGCTTGGCCCAGCAAAGGGGGCTTGCGGTAAAAATCCCCAAGCCAGCAAGAAAATCCTATTTAACTTAACAAGATCTTCTGGCTTCACAGGCGCTCAGCGATATTGGCCTCCTTCAAATGCTCCACGCTCCCTCCGCTGTCGCCAGAGCCACAAGTCAAGAGACAAGGAGGCAAAGACAGAGAAACAGAGGCAAAGACACCCCTTGGAACTTAACACTCTTCTAATTAAATTGTTTCCTGACAGAAATCAGAGGTCTAGGTGAGACGGAAAAAAACACCGGAGCATCTCAGAAGTAAAAGATTGATTCGTGCCTTTTTATTTAGGAACAGTGCCAGATGTTTCGACATCGACATGTCTTCGTCAGAGTAAAAAAAGAAAGAAAAGAAAAGAAAACAAAGGAATCAGAGGCCTGTCAAAAGAGTCAGAGGCTCAGAGGCAGAATGAAGAGGGCAAGTAATTGTACAAGGGGTATAGCTGTGAGGAATGAGTGCTGAAATGAAACATTTGGAGGGGCACAGATGCTACTATTACCTACGCCAAGGAAGTTATGTTTTTGACCGCGTTGGTTTGTCTGTCTGTCTGTCTGTCTGTCTGTCGGTCAGCAGGGTAACTCAAAAAGTTATGAACGAATGTTGACTTGTTGTAAATTGGAGTTGTTGGAAATGACAAAAGGAACAAGGGATACAATTTTGGTGGTGATCCATTTCTAGTTTCTTTTTTTAATCAGGTGCACATCAGGTGAACCAGGTGATGTCTGAGAAGAGGAGGTAGAGCTCCTTCCCAAGCAACAACTTCTCAAATGGTTTTGGTGATGGCTGGGGTTAACTGCAGAGTCCAGAGTTCAGAGGCAAACGGAGGAAGAATCAAATGTCAAATGCAGAGATAGAGTGAGTGGCCAGTGTTGCCATATGAGAAGGGTTGAACTACAGTATCAAAACATCAGGAATCGCACTCGAACCAAATGGTTGTTTTTAGACAACTGAATGAAAACTCTGAAATAAACCTACATTGTTTCTTTTCCACAGTATTTGTCGTACAAAGGGCAAAATGATGGTACAAATACGATAATTGTCGTACATCTGGCAACACTGGTAGAAACTGAGGCACAGACTGAAGCAGGGGTGAAGTTCTGGCCTGGATTGATAATCTGGCATATAGGGCATTTCCCAGTGGGCCGACAGTCCTTAGGGGCTGATACTGAGTGTTTTTTTTTTTCATTTTCTAAGGAACTGGCTCATAATTTAGACATGCAGCACAAAAGTTCCCCGGCATTTGTCTTAGTCCCAGTCCAGCCCTTATAAAGTCGAATGCAGAGGCAGACACAGCACTTTACAAGGCTATTCAAATTATTCTTGCGATGGAGTTCACTTTTGTGGCATGGAGCAGAGAACTACAGTACAACAGTGTCAGTGAAGAATGACAATAAACGAGAAAATTATGCCATTTAACAATTTTCAAATATTGGGGGGGGAAGGAGGTGCACACAAATAATACTGGTTGGTAAAGTAATGATGCTAAGCAAATTATCAGTCCATTTTCACAAGGGGGAGGTGGGTGAGGATGAGGTCACAGTTGCCATGCACCATATTGATAGGTTTCCTGTTCACAAACATTCGGAATGCTAAGCAGCCAACCATGTGAGTGCATTTTTTGAGTGACAGCGGTTTCCAACAATCAGAGGTTGAAGAGGGACCCCTGGCTGCGCACGCAGGCAGGGATTGTTTACAAACGGGAAACCCATGTATAGAAAACAAAGGTAGGCCTAATTGACAACATCCATCCTCAAACAGTGATCTCAGTAGGCTAAAACATGTTCAATTTTGCAGTGTTAATGTAACACTTTGGTCTCACTCTAAGAGTAATTTAACAAAGAGTGAGCTAAATAATACCCCTCCGTTCCTAAATGGTCCTAGTATTTATCTGCCTGCCTTTCTCTCCCTTTCTAAGTCTCATTTAATATAATAATATATTCATTAGATTAGTGTTTCTCAATGGGGGCTCTACAGCCCACCAGGGTGTATTAGGAAGCCCTGGGGCGCTAAGAATGGGACAGCTGAGAGTTGGTGGTGCTTGGTTGTTATTGGGGGGCATTAGTCTTTTTTTTTTTATATACTAAAGAGCGTGCTGGGAGGCGTATGATGATGTCCAGGGGGTGCTTGTTCAGACAAGGTTGAGAACCACTAGGCTACATTAGATCAATATGCCGATATTCTACCCCCAACTTTGCTATTGTTGCCTCATTTGAGGGGGCTCAAAGAATACCCCACGGTGCCCTTAGTCGCTTGAAAAATGCTTTGTCCACTTTTTTACAATGTCATTTCCAGTAAGGCACCAATTCAGCTAGCATGACATGTACGGGGATAGCAGACTTATGTGAACCTTGCACTCCTCATCTGCATGTCCACAATCACTCACACCGTTCCTGTGTCCTCTGTGAGTGTGTGTGTGTGTGCGTGTGCGCGTGTGTGCGTGTGTGTGTGTGTGTGTGTGTGTGTGTGTATGCACATGTTTTTAAGAGAATTAAACTGGTTGTGCAGCCTTGTGTCAGACTGCTTTACAGTAGTGTGTGTGTGTGTGTGTGTATGTGTGTGCGTGTGTACGTGCATGCGTGCTTGCGTGTGTGTGTGTGTGTGCATGCAGCAAGACTGAGTCTGTGTGACTGTGAGCGTGTGTGTGCACTTGAGTGTTTATGTGTGTGTGCATACAGCGAGTGTTTATTGTGCTCAGATGGGACCAACTGTTTGAAATCTCCCCTCCTAAGATAAAAGAAAAAAATAATAAAACATCTTATAGAGCCAGAAATGTAAAACATGGCGTGCCTGGGTAGCCTTGCTCAACTTTCAGAGAAATGAAAAAAAATAAAATAAAATAAAATAAAATAAAATAGCTTTTATGAATTTAAGATATTCGCTAGTTCAAATGAAAAATCTTTCATGAGCCATCTCTCATTCCAAGGTGTGAAGGAAATGTGAAAATAACGGTCCAACGCCGCAAGGCAAGACAACGGTGAGACACAGATATCCTGTTGCTATGGAGATTGAGAATAGGGTTGATGTTATCCTTGATCCTCTGGGTGATGACTAAATGAGAAAACTCTCTCGTGCGCCCACACACACACACTACACACAGGTCATAGTGTGTGTGTGCGTGTGTGCGTGTGTGCGTGCGTGCGTGCGTGCGTGCGTGCGTGCGTGCGTGCGTGTGTGCGTGCGTGAGTGCGTGTGTGTGTGTGTGTGTGTGTGTGTACAGTATGACTGTGTGTGACTGAGAGCGTGAGTGTGTGCATGGAGCCATCACTGACCTGTATCTCTTGTTGTCGACGGGCACTATATCCATGGCGATGTAGTACTGCTGATGGGGGTCCAGACCCACTATCTTCACCCGCATGGCAGGGAACATCCTCCTGTGGGGGACGGCACAGCACAGGGCAGCACAGGGGAACAGCTGTCAGTTGCTATTATAGTTACATGTACTGTATTTACTACATTACATTGACATTATATTATATGTTTTACCTCCGCCAAGGAGGTTATGTTTTCGGCCGCATTGGTTTGTTTTTCTGTATGCATGGATGTTGATGACATTTGGAGTTGTCGGAAATGACAAAATGAACATGTGATTTATATTTCAGTGGTGATCTGGATCACGATCCGGAGCCAGGATTTTCTCATTAAGATTCTTCACCGTAGTGAGATAGGGACAATTTTGACATTCCAGTTTCTAACTTCACAAAAACAAGGCAGAAAGACTTGGAAAAAAATGAAGGTGTATCATAGTCAAATGTTCTTTCAAACAACTGCCTTGGCGGAGGTCTGCACTCTCTTGAGTGCATTTCTAGTTAATATTACAGTTATCAGAGATCCATATTTTCACTCTTGTGGCAGGGATCATCCTCCTGCAGATAACAGAACAGGGAAGTACAGAGGGGAGAAGCTACCAGCTGTCATAGCTGTAAAGCCTATATTACAGTATAGTACAGTAAAGTTATAAGAGATTCATCTTCAGCCCCAAGAAGAGAAACATCCACCTCTGGATAATAACACAGAGGAGGACAGTCACAGCACAAGGGGAGAACTGTCAGCTGCTATCTTTACAGTATTACAGTAGCCTGCCGTCATTAGGGCAGTGCTCTGTGGATAACAGCACAGGACGGCATGGGGAAGAGCTGTCAGCTTTTATGTTACATTTACAGCATTACAGTAACGTTATCAGAGAGAGCTGTCAGTAAGGCCTATTATGTTATATTTGCAGTATTACAATAACGCTTTTAGAACAGAGCTCGGGTGGATAACAGCAGGAGAGAGCTGTCATTATATTCATGTCAAATTTACATTATTAGAGTAACACTATCAGAGTCGTGCTCTGCGGATAACAACACAGTGCAGCATGGCAGGAGAGCGGTTTTATTATATTTACAGTGGGCCTATCATGGTCAAGTTATAAGAGATATCTCTTCACCACAGGACATGCCCTCCTGAACAGGACAACACAATAGGCCTACAGGTGAAGATCAGCATTTACAGCCAGTTCTACTGTATTATAGAATTATTAGCCTATGTATTATCAGGCCTGCCGACAGTGGGGGACAAACGTGTCAGTTGTCCCAGGCAGGAAGAAGGATGGCTCAGAATCGGGTAACCATTGGCCCATGCATTAAGCCTTATTAATTATACATTACAGTAGAGCCTATTGTGGTAATGTTAATATCAGAGAGAGAGAGAGAGAGAGAGAGAGAGAGAGAGAGAGAAATGCTTTGTAATTTAAAATAGGCTTACATTTAAACATTAAATAAGCTGACATTAAATGCAATATATCATTGGGACCAAAATGTCTTTGAAAAGCCCAATAACTTCATGAAAATAATGAAATGTCTGTCCAGGTTCTTTGGTGATACGTTGAGTTGAAAGTCTGATTTTGAGGTAGACAAGTCAATTCAAAGAACAACTGCTTTCATAGCTCCTTTGTGCGTCTGTCACGATGTTTCAGTCTTGGTCTAGTTAAACGCTGGCCACAAACTGTAGCCTATATGGATCTTTTGATATAGCACGACATAAAGAGGCCACCAAAACAGGGCTAACCGTTCGCAACTGAACCCCCCACCAACCCACATCATCGACTGACATTGCGCACAGCCTTCTCCGTAACGGCAGTAACTTGACACAAATGTGAAAAAACAAGCTGGGCTATGAGCAAGCGAGCCGCATTAAAAAGGAGGACTACATAAAGACAGACATTTTAAACAATTCCTCATTTTACACTTCAAACGCCGCAATTCGTTTCTTTTTTTCTTTCTTTTTCCCGCTTTTCATTTTAACGTCATAAATCTTTCTTTTCATAATGAGAAAGAAGGGCTATTTTTGTACTTGCCCCCTTTTCTGAATTTATAGGCATATTATTAGCAAAAGCATGAAATACACACAGCTATTAAGCCTTGTACTAAAACGAGGAGAGTAATTACGTTTCAGGGGCTATTACCCACGTAAATCTAATTTATGGAGTATCAGGATAATAGAATGACACTTTGTTTGTGTAAGTTCAATTTATGAAGTAGGCCTACAACTTCAACTACCGGGGCATGCCTGCTGTTATGGCCTTGGCTAACAAGAAGGTAAACATGGGCGCAAAAGAAAAAGGAAACGGTTGAATTTTATGATCATTATTTTTCAAACTTAGGTCCGCGTGAAACGCAGCGCGGGGTTGCACTTGAGAGTCAAACATAGATCCTTGGACAGTACCTTGCCTACAATCACTTTTTGATCAGTCTTTAGGCTACTTTAGCCTAGGCCTACTGAGGTGTGGGATGTGTGGGAGGTGTAGATGCTATTTTCACCCAAAAAAAAACCATATTATTATTTATTACTAATAGGCCTGCAATATTAAGCTACTAGGCCTATTATTATTATTATTATTACTATTATTATTATTATTATTATTATTATTATTATTATTACTATTATTATTAGGCTATTATTATTCGTATTATTGTAAGTAGGCTAGTAGTAGTAGTAGTAGCCTAGTAGTATAGGCATTTAGAAGTAGAAAGGCCTTGGCCCAGTGTATTCATCTTTAGCACGCGCGCGCACGCACTCACACACGCAGTTCTTGTCCCTCCCTATCATTTATTTCCTGAGACAGCTAGAAATGGGGGATGGAAAAATAAATGGCCCCCAAATCATCGCTGATATCTCTTCCCATTTTATAGCGGAATATTTACAGCTTCGAGACTCCCTCCCTCGCGCTCACGGCTATGGAGGCTGACAGAGGAGGCGGTTGGACTTGTTGCAGCCAAAATCCTATGCAGCTCCGCTATTGTGCAGCTATGGTGCACGCTGGACAACAAATGCATGCCAACAATCTCAAATTTGAAGCAGTCTTCACAGTGCAAAGCTTAACCACAAGTGTCTCAACTTGGTCAGGTAGGCCTTTTTCTATATTTTCTAGACTTTTTTCTGAGAGTTAGGCATATTAGGGACTGTACGTTATTTACCGGGGGGGGAGGGCTGGTGCGCTGGAAGTCCGGTCAAAAAAAAAAATCATGCCCCCCCCCCCTCCACCTCAATTTTTTCCCCATGGCCCTCCCCCCACTTCAATTTTGTTTTCCCATGGCCCTCCCCCTACAGGTACAAAAATGTAATAGGCCTATGTAAAATTGGTAGATGAACAACCATCATGACAACAGTCAGAGTAGCCTACATCAAGGGCGGTTGTCTGCACTATTATGTGCTATCGATATCAGTGGATACCTATGAGAAGCCGCTAGAATCTACCTCTGCGGCTGCATGGGATGCCTAACTCCACTGTCACCAAGACAAATTGCAGGGACGCAGGAACTCATTTTGACCAGGGGGTGCTGTGGTCAGCGGAGGGTCTGGGAGTCCTCTCTCAAAAAAAAAAATGTTTTTTTTAGATGCAATTTCCTGCATTGTAATCAATTTTAGGATGAAGAATGGCGAATCCCATCTGACTAACTTCTTCATGTTTTATGTAGCCTAACCAAGGATGACTAAATTTTACCTTTTTTTTGTTTAACATTTCACTTCAAAATTATTAAGTTCTTCTTGTGGAAGGGAAACGCACACCTAATGTGGAGGTGAGGGCGTGTTCAAGAGCAAATCGCGCTGCCGTGACAGTTTCTCTCTTCTCCATAGGCAGTCTAGGCCTACAATGTGTGAAATTAGTAGAAATGCATGAATAGGCTATGCGATGCACTTGTGAGAGGTGACCTGGCTTTCAAACAATTTAGATTTTCTTGCAATTGCGACTGTGTATATCTCAAGATGCATACGATCAGGACCCCTGTCTCCCCACCCGCGCACAAAAGCACGCACGCACACACAGACAGGCATAGGCCTACTGCTTCCCGAATGTGATCACACTCTGACGGCCAAATAGTTTGTGCTGTGATCGGCGAGAGAAGTAGGCCTAAGTTAAGCGCCAAAGCAGCTGGTGCCATTGCTGGCTATTGATACAGGGAGAGTGTGAAAGCCACCTTTAGTTTGCATTTGACGTTGCCCATATTTAAGATGCACTAAAAGGTGCCGCTAAACGGTGGTCAAATCAGCAGCAAGAGGCAAAAGGAACAAATCGCCACCACTACAAAAGTCCAAAACATCTAACAATAGCACAGCCATTTCACACCGCGGCAATTCAACTTTGGCAATTATGATAGACAAGCCACACACACCATCGGCTGTGCTATAGATTCACCCCATAGCCAACTCCGATGCTAAGATAGACTTCACCAGCAATAGGCAAGACCTAGCCTACCAATGTGCTACTACGAATCCAATCTCCACCGCAAGAAACAAAAGTCACTTCTTACCCGACACGATGCACAATTTTGGTGACATTCCCTTCTTCCGTCGCACTTTAAATTCACCTAATTCCTTTCTTAGTTGGTCCGTTTTTGATCACCAAAGTGATAAAACTTCTCTTCACAACAAGTTAGCTCCTCCAATGGGTTTAAGACCGTGTATGTTGATGCATGCCCAAGCCAACATATCGCTGTTAATACCACTTTTATTACTACCTTGACACCACAAACTAAACAAAACAAACGTCTCTCTCGGCAGTGCTATGCGACCATTGAACACAGATGTAAAGCACACGGCGGTGCCAATAGGCTAAATAAAATCATGACTTACCAGAGGCTGTGACCACCAGTTGACAACACCTCTCCAAAATTCATCTGGAAATGCCCATCCAATTCGTTGTCAAAACTTCCCCAACTGTGTAGCCCATAGTTTGATATTTGCTAGTTTGATATTTGCTCACGGGCATTTTCTATGATGCTCAATGTTCCTCCGTAGCAATCCTACAGTGAAAGAGAGTCAGCGCGGGCAATCTACAGTAGGCCTAGCTGCACCTGAGAGTTTTTTGATTGCAGATACACGCTTCAGTGCTATATGCACCCGGGACCTTGCATCGCTTTGAGATGTGTTTCAGAGCATTTTTTAATTATTATTTTAAAAAATAAATGAAAATAAAATAAAATAAATTCGTTTTTTTTCCCATGGCCCTCCCCCTAACTCCGATTTTTTTTGCCATGGCCCTCCCCTCCACCTCATTTTTTTCATCATGGCCCTCCCCCCCCTACGCACCAGCCCTCCCCCCCCAGTAAATTACGAACAGTCCCTTAGTTGTCCTCATTTTACAGCTGGATGGCGGCAAAAAAATCCCAAAATACAAGTTTAGTCTGCGCTTAAGACGAGATGACTGGATTTGTAATAAATGGAGA
>NC_085869.1:32512345-32519845 GCF_034702125.1 Engraulis encrasicolus | reverse complement strand
ACTCCCAGCGCACTGGACCACGGGGTGTCTTTTCAATCAAGAAACTCACGCACTCACGCAAGCAGGCGAGCAAGCAGGCAAACGAACACACATAAAGACTCCACAACCACGTAGCAGAGCAGGCACGTAAACAATCCCCAAGCGACTAAACTCTTAACGTGGAGATGACAAGTTGTGTCCCGCTTATAGACAGATTTAGTTCCCCGCTCTTCATCGGATACATTCCAGCCAGGGAACACTTGTTCTCTGCGTTATACGGGGAACCCTTATCGGGAACCCTCTCCTGCGTCCCGCCATTGCTAATTATGAAATTGTCGTTGCCTTTCACCTGAGGATATGGTGGGATTTGTATATATGACTGTAATAGTAATAATAATAATACTAATGTCTGGCTCTATAACCAGACCGTTCCGCGTGGTTGTGATTAAAATGTTTTGATTAAAATGCTCTCGTTGTTTGGGGAATTGAATGACGTCTGGGTTTTGAAAGCGACAGTGCAGAATCCCCAAAAATAATTACCAAGTGTTAGAATTACACTATTAAAATATTACTCAGGCTTGGGTTACTGGGATGGATGCGCAGTGTTTCCACAAGCAGAAAAATCGCCTAATATATTTTATCAGAGCTCCAAGAGTAAGCTTGTAAAAACGGGGGGCTCGGTGAATGGAAAAGACTTGGTAAATTAAGTCATCTGCGCATCAGGCATTCTTGGATGGGTTAAATTGTCTTCCAGTCAACGCATAGGGGAAGGAAAAAAAACTCGTAGAAAAAAAGCTAAATTTGGGTTGGGGGAAATAACAGAGGAGTCACGTCAACATATTGCTTGTGTATTATGAGGTTGGTATCAACTATTGGTGTTCAGTTATTGGCTGTCAATTAGCGACGGACCATTGATTCTCTGCGGCCCGAAGTTAATAAGCGAGAGGGGGCTGCTTGCACATGAAGCGTGTCTCAATTGCACTCTGATGAATTGGCGATAGCAACGCGCTTCGGCCCACTTATGATTTCATTCCCCAAAGGCCGCCCCTGGGCCTAAGCACAGAAAAGCACTTTCAAAGGACAATGTTATATTTATTAATACAATTGCCCAATAATACGAGGGAAAGCAATATAAAATAATCCAATTTGGACAGAAACGTGTTCTTGTATTTTAATAATTGTAAAAAAAAAATGGGGAGAATATATATTACACCTACACCTAACGTTAATGCGTCAATTAACACAATACTGCAAGGCTGGGCCTATTTAGAAAGAAAAGGAAAAACAAAGGCACATTTTAAGATAGCCTACAAATACCACAACCATACAACTCTCCCCACACGAAACTAAAGCGCATATTCTGATGCTGGAAAACAGAGATATCGGGCTGTTTATTAAATATATTCTTACCGTCTGGAGGCCGCGCGAATGATTATTCCCTTAGCAGGCCGGATCAAACGGGAGCGCTTGACATTAGAGGTCACCAAAGTGATGTTTGGAGGGGCCTTGACCTTCAACTCATCTGCACTTAATTGCGCGCGTGTAGAATAATATATGCGGTGGGATGTGCGGGGTGAGCGAGCGCGTCTCCCTATGGATGACCTTATCTCAAAGAAACAGGGGCGCAACTAGTGCGGGGATGAGCCACGCCGCAACGCTAAAAGTGTAGTGAGGACACACACACACACACACACACACACACACACACACACACACACACACACACACACACACACACACAATATATGCGCCTGTGCCGTCACTCACACAAACAGATGGTATGCCAGTGCGCTCGCTCGCGCGCGCACGCGCACGCACGCACACACACACACAGTCTTTTGGACACAGACGCACTGAGAGGCGCACAGTTAAATCTAATCTGACAACACCATGAGACTTGTTGAATTGCGAGAGACTTGCGGATACATCCTCACCTGTTCGCAGGGGTTTGCACGTTGTAACAATGTTACTCCTGGTAACAATGTCAAATCTTCCCCCCCAACCTCCTGCGCTTGACGTTAGCCTACACCTTCCATGAAACACACAAATTTCACAAAAGGGGCCCAGGCGCAAATATGACTCTTCCAGTCATATTCTATGAATTTACAGTGCGCCGCACAATTCATAAAAGGGATAGGCCTACTTAGAAATAGGCCTACTTCAGGCTAAAACTACGGCCTTGGAGAGGCACATACACTTACATGCCAAGCTTCCCGATTTTTGGTCAGCTTCAAGAGTAAGGTGATAATGTATATTATCAAGCATATCAAATTAAAACTAGGCCAACTATTTTAGAAAATGATGTAGCCTGTTGAATTATCAAGAGAAATGATAAGCTATATTGTATAACAAAGATCCTTAATAATAATGCTGCCGATTTGTGCTTAATTGCTGCTAGATGCTTTAGGCCTACTATAGATTTTCAGAGTTTCTCTGGCCTCAAATATGCATTTTATACTTTATGTGTCTGATCATGGAAAGCTCGGGGGTCCGGTTGGTCAGTACTGAGCTCTGCTCGCGAGGAGCATTGCAGTCACATTGTTTTACGCAAAGATAATAATACACACTACATTATATTAAACATTACCATTACAATGTGTTTAATAGCCTAACTGCGCGTCATTTCTACCCGTTTGAATGCTACCAATTTAATGAAACAACCATCTAACGGGATGATGGCGAAAACAGCTGATCTTGCTCAACCAGTTCACCCGTGTCAGGGGTTTTAATCCGTGCCACTCGTAGGATCAGATTCACGCATTTTGTTCAACACCAGGCACAGATACAAAAGCTGATTTTGTGCGTTATTGCGCAACATAACTAACCGGGGTCAATATCCAGACAATGGGCAGGGTCGTCACCGTCTCCTAATTGTCCGTTGGTCGCGAGGCTCTCCATGGAGAGCTCGAGCTCCTTCTCCTCCCAGCCCCGGAGCTTCCGCTTCTTGTTCGTCCCGATCAGGGCTTCCACGGAGAAGGCGTGCGCTCTCGAGCTTAGCGCGGCGGCAGATCTTCTCCTGTCACTCATCTCTCTCTGTCCCGCAACAAATCCAGCAGAGGGGACGACGACAAAAACTCCTTCTTCCTCGCGAACCAGTAGCAAACACAATAGGCAGAATGTTTACAGCGAGCTGGTACGAAGAAGAGAAGAAACAACTTCCCGATGCCAAACCAGTAATCCCCCAACCTATGATTACCTCAAGAGTTTTAAACTTTTACAAAGACAAGATGCCATGTCTAATAGCGCAGTCAACAGACCAAACAAGAAGTAATGTGGTTTGAAAAGATATTTAGACTCTCGCTAGCTGTTTTCGTGTCTCCGTCCTGCCCCTTTCTTTCGCTCGCTCTCTGTCCCTCTCTCTGCTCTCTGATTGATACTCACTTCTGGAGAACTTTTTTTCGAAGTCGTAGGGGCAGCCCTCTCGCTCCCTGTCAAATCCCGTGTGTCCAATGAGAAACGCGGAAAGAGAGAAAACCAAAATATGTCGTCCAATAACAGAGTGGGGAAATAACAGCTCGTGCAGCTTGGAACCTTTTTGGCTGGAATCTTCTGACCGGCCGCGCGCACCAGTAAATTAAACTCGTTTGGGCTTTATGACGAAAAATATATGGTTGAATGTTTTTGGGAAAAGGCAATATCATAAGAATGTCTCCAACAGTTTGAGGTTCACATTTATCTGCATGGAATCAAACCCGCCTCTTAATATACTTGAAAGCGCACCGAGATACGAGGAATTACCATCACCCTTTCAAAAATGTATTTATTGAGTTTATTCCACTTGTATTGCTTGACTGTGGAGCGGGCTATTACTGGCGTCACACTGATGTGCGCTCCCTTTTCTTTTTCTGTGGGTTCATTTACACACTTTGACAAACTATTATGGGCAAAGGGCCCTCCCAGCTACCAAAAGCCGTCCGATGAATATCTCTTTTATCCTACTTAAGAAGTCAGTGTGCGCAGAAAGCAGTCAATTTCGACTTGTGCTATTGTTTCTGTGGTTTTGCAAAATAAATCACACCTTTTTCACTTTCGTCGTCAACATCTGTAGCCAAAATACATTACAATACTTCAACTGACCTGAACAAATGCAGGAAATAACAAATAGGCTATAGGCCTAAGTGTAATGGACAATTCAGACTGGGTCTAAAATCAGACACAGCAACAGCTTGTGGGGTTCTTCTGATGTGTAATTTCTGCCACCCTACATTAGCGACTCAGCTTGACTTTGGGTTTCGGCACAGGGGCAAATCCAACGGGGCTTAAATCCAGTGGCAGGTGACTCAGCGGGCAAAAACGGGCTACTCTAAACGCCGGGCTACTGCTGGGGATCTGTGGGGCTGTCCGCGGCTGTTGGGTCTTGCTCCGAAGGAAAGAACAGCATTCTCATTTCGTACAGATGTCAGCACAAGGTCGAGACTATGCTGACAGCCTCGCGTGGCCAGCACTGCAGCTCCACGCGCCCTGTCTGAACGGACCGGCCATTGACTATTGGTACAGTGACATTAAAAAAAGAAGAATTACGAGGGTCATTATTTTAAAGAAATGGGGTATATTTTGTCACCATATAATAATGTTGGTTTTATAGGCCTACCATAATATTTCCATGCGAAATTCCGAGACTTATTTTCACACAGATTCCATTTTCATGTCGCCTAAACGTTAATACAAATATATCTTTACAATATATATTTGCTTGGGTATTTTCTTAGGCATTAGTCTACGGGAAAACTATTTCGATACAGAATCTTTCGCCGATACGGAATTAAGCAGCGCGTCGTTGAACTCAATAGGTCATAAGATATCTAGGCTACTGCAGGATGCAACATTTTGTGTTTTTGTAATTTTCATCAAAATTTAATCAAAATGTACTATTAAACAAAATCACCTGATTAAATAATCTGTTCTCCATTCGTCACATGTTACCATTATTGTTTTTTGAAATGGGGCAAACACGCACAAATAAGTAGGGCTAGAAGCCGCATGGGCATAGCCAAGGACCCCCGAGGAGCCTTTGCTACTTGCGTGATGGAATCTGGGACGCTTCCCGCGAGTAGGTGAGGTAGGCCACAGCCTTAATTTCAGCGACAACTCAACCAAGGCAAAACACCTTTATTAGATGCAGATGTTTGGTTTTGTCGCCTTAACTGCCTCTCCTGGAACGGGACTTTAAAAAAATTGGTTAATTGGTATTAATTGGTTATTTGGTTGAAAGTTTAACGTCATTTTATAATAATGTAGTCCTATGCGTTAATGAAATCAGAAAGGGTGTTTATTAGGCAAATTGATAGGCTGAACCTCAAATCCTGATGTCTTACAAGAACACAACATTGGTGCGCTACGTCGTGAAATCAGACTCAAAAGCATGGAGATATTCATTATTGCGAGGGACATAGAACCGACAATTCAGTGCGTTTCGGGCTGTGACTGCAAATAGGGGCCTACCAATGACATTCACTAAACTGACATTCAAACTAATAGTCGTTCATGTGTTGTGCGTAAAATCCATTAACCAGTTGACCGAATTAAATAATTCTCCATGTTGCGTTAATTCACACCTACTTCTGTGGACTACAGATTTAAACTTTTGCATGTGAAAATGCGAAGACAAAGACACATTGGGACACTGCAAAATGCCAATGAAGCGGCAAGCGCTTGATGAATTTTGGTAATATTTGCCAATATCCCATTTCTGTCTGACTTGCAAATAATACTTCTACATAATATAATAATAGTTTTATCCTCGGAGGAGAACAGTTGTTAACAATAAACAGGGCTGCACACACTCAGACACTGGTCCGCGGCAGACGCACGCAGTGTTTAATATCCAGTAACACTTTTTGTGTATGAAATGTAGGCCTATTCTCTGGTTATTCCTCGTCTCTGCTTCCTTCACACTGCGGAACATTGTTCCGAAGGACACGCACTTCTGCCCCTGCCTATAAGACGCTCCTGAACACTCCCCAGTTCTTTCTGAGGCAGGCCAAGCGGGTGAAAAATGAAGACCGGCCAATCCTAAGACATAAAGACATCCATAAGACACAGAAGAGTTAAACATTTCCGTTATGCGTCTATCAATCAACTGTAGGCTACTAAGACGGTGCGTCTGATTTAAATTGATAAACTTGGCCCATGTAATTAAGTGGCAGGTCAAAATCTCAAGTGCGTCCAAAATGCCACCTCACCGAAAAGGGTTGGATGTTTATCGTGTTTTGGAATGAATTAATGTTTCCTCGCAGCAAATAACGCAAACCATGTGCTGTGTATCGCTACAGATTTTGTTTTCAATCCTGCAGCGCACTGCCAGTCCATACAGGCTTCACTGAAGAGAAAAAATGCTATTTATAGAGTACCCCCTGTCGCGTCTAAGCGCGAGCTTCCATCTGCTTCTTCGAACGTTTACATACATTTATTATTATGCTGGGTCAAACGCACCGCAAAGATCCATGAAACGGTGATGGCCTAAAGAAACGGGTTAGTTTTGAAGCGGCAAGATTCACCGTTGAGACCATTCATTTTTCTCTCGTGAATTTATAGCAGGATACACCTATGGAGACAAGCACATTATGCACTTAATTATATGCATACGTATCCGTCATCCCTCACAAGACTTTGGGAGTTTTTCAGTTTCCCCTTAAACGTGCCCAAAACGAACAAGAACCACCAGAAAGTATTTGCCCCTGACCTCAATCAAACATTTCGCAATTCAAACAAACACATAAACACAGAACCAGAGGTCTCAGATGCTGTGCAAAATCTCGTCTGAAGCGAGGACGCGGGCTACGGCGACCAGCGTTGCGCATCGCTTGGCGCATGTGGACACCACTTGGAGAGATTCGAAAAGAATGGACATTTTAAGTACGCTTTTGATCAACGTCCATAGACTACCATAAATAAAACTTGAGATGAAGAAACATTTCAAAGGAACGCGTATTCTTGTGGGACAGTTTCCTAATTTGGCATCATTACATGATAGGTGAGTGACATCCGCCGACTTGAGAAGCGCGCATGAGGCAAGTCTATATGAGGCGACTAGGAAAGGTCGGGCTCGCTACCCCAAGCCAAATAATCGTTTACCACGGACGGTATCCATGAACACAGGGGTAAGGTATTTTCCACAAATGTTTAAATGCACTATTTTTATTTTCTTTTTTCTTCATTCAGTGAACGATGATGCACTTCAGCCAAGGAGGGTGAGTTGGTTAAAAAAAAAGAGAGAGAGTCGAATTATAAGAACCCCAAGAGAGACGGTAGGAAGGGGGAGGTTTTTCATCTAGGCTGCAGACGAATTCAATGGTTTAGGGAGACACGTCAATAAAGGCACATTTTACCATATTTGCTGGTTGAAGATTTAATATTGGTGCATGTAGGCCTAATCCTTAGTCGTTTTCCAGCAACATCAAACGTATAAAAATATTATATTCATTACAAGGTTTCGGTGAAGTGCACAACCGCACGGAAAATATTCAAGACGCCCAAAGCCTGTCTGGGAACAACCTGACTAAATAATATCCGCAAAATTGT
>NC_085869.1:32497345-32507345 GCF_034702125.1 Engraulis encrasicolus | reverse complement strand
CGCCACATTGTCCCAACATTCAGAAGGGGGAGGGGTGAGCAATGTGGGAGAAGAAGAAAAAAAAACGCCAAAGTCAAATATGCCTAAAAAAATCCAACTCTCTTCTTCCCATGACAATAACCCCAAAATGGAACAGAGATAGGGGAGGATGAGGATGAGGAGGAGAGAAAAAACGCATCAAAATCATCCATGGAAAAAAAGTGAGCCCGATCAACCCACTCATCCTCCCCCTCACAATGTCCCAAAACTGAAGAGATGGGGGGTGGTTGGAGGGGACGGCGGAAAACATAAAAACGCCAAAAATCAGCCACTTAAAAAAAAATGAAATAAAAAAGACAAGATGAGGCTCATCATCATACATCATGCTCTTGTTTTTCCGGCTGTCCCCGTGCTACCCCATCTGAAGTCACCGAGCGGGAAACTCCCCATGTCCATTATCACCCTATTATTCCGACGGAGACGAGCCCCTCTAATCAAAGAGCCTTGGCACGCATGATTGCTAGCATATTGTCCTCGTATGGATGCCGATAATTATGCATCACAAAAGGGCGTCGCCAAAAGCCTGGTCGGGGGCCTGCCAGTATCTGTTCCATCCATGTTGGAAAACACATCCCCAGTCTCTTATGTGTATGTGTGTGTGTCATTGTGACTGTGTGTGTGTGTGTGTGTGTGTGTGTGTGTGTGTGTGTGTGTGTGTGTGTGTGTGTGTGTGTGTGTGTGTGTGTGTGTGTGTGTGTGTCATTGGGACTGCACAGTGATGTACAGTACAAGGCAATACAAAAGCATTGTGTGTGCATTGGGTGAGTGTTTTTTTGGAATCAACAAATCTGGATTATGTTCTTTTTCCACAAAGTATCACCTACAGTCACACAATCAAGCACATAGCTGAGAGTAGCCCTGTGCCACTTAACATGGGCAATACATTTAAAAAAGAAAAAAGTTTATCCTACACTTCCTTTGACTTTGTTCATTTATTATTAGAGAAAACAACATGTTACCTCTACAACGTCATCAGGTACACTCAGGAACTATTCACTCTGATGATGAGTCAAGTAAGAGTGCAGTAAACTTTTTTCTTTTGAATTATGTCACGCATTCCTGCTTTGGTGGTGCATACATTCTTGAACTTTTGCATGGGCAAAAACATTGTGGACGCAGGACATTTTTCTTTACCATTTTGATATCTGCAAACTAATTCAGTACGTGTTGCAATAACTTCTATGGGGATACGGTATTAAATCACAGCTTAAGTAAAGTCACTCTCTGAAGCTTGCATGAATTGCCTATCTGGAAATGTACACCCTCATAAAACCTTTTTTTTGCTCTTCTCGCGTTTTGAATACTTTTTATCTGAGGGTACCAACAGTCGATGCAAATGCAATGTCTCCATTAAGTAAGATTTCCTTATGACAATTTTCTTTTTCATGAAGCTCATTTGGGT
This sequence comes from Engraulis encrasicolus, assembly GCF_034702125.1. NCBI lineage: Eukaryota > Metazoa > Chordata > Actinopteri > Clupeiformes > Engraulidae > Engraulis > Engraulis encrasicolus. The sequence goes on along the minus strand of NC_085869.1, from coordinate 32,505,904 downwards.
ACATCAGCCAAACGTTTTGTGACAGCAGACTGCAAAAACAGTCGAGACAGTCACCTTGTTCGCCTATAAATGAATCATTTAAGTATCAACTAAGTGATGAAGGTAATTAATTAACTTGAAAACCCTACTTTGTGCCCCTTTAATTAAAAACTATCCCCGGTATGCGGAACACAGTACAGTGAAAATACCGTCCGAGCCTAGTGTCATCCAACATCAAAGCTCAAATCAGTACTCCTGTCTGGATTTGCTGATGCACTTCATAACGGGTGTTGAAATTGTAGAGATCCTAGATGAGTCCTTTATAGTATCTGTCTACTGTGTTTGTATTTTCTTTATCATTTTGTCAGTATTTCAGTTGTAGTTTTGGAGTGATGTCTTGTTGGACCGTATTGTATTGAGCTATTCTTAAATTAAGTGTTCAAAAAAGTGTAGAGAAGAATATGTACCACAGACAGTCCTTCCAACATCTTTGTCACTGATCAGCAGATTGAGTCTGTGCCGAGTTTTATTGAGTAGAGTTAATAAACTCAGTGGACAATATATAGGCAAATAACGAAAAGAGCCTGCCTCGCTGTAGGAGCACTTTGAACTTGACTTATTGACTGGAGTGTGAGGTTCAGGAAAGCGCTCTGCACAGTGTTTTTGAATGTGTGGAGTCCTAACATTTCCTGGAGTGATTAACTTGATTGTGTCTGCACTCTGCACAATGGCCTTATGTGCACTCTGGACTGGGCTGGACTGGACTTACTAGACACGTTCAAGCTGACGGTGAACTGAAAATCTGCATTCTGGAGTCGGAAAGTAGGTTTGCAAACCAAAACCAAAAAATACTTGGTTCTTCTAAGCTCGACAAAATACTCAGACAACATAGCAGGTTCATCTGGGTCATTCGGAGTGTAACAAAAACAATGCGGTATTAACGCGAGTCGCTCACTGGTAAACACTTTGGGTCTGAATGCAAATGGTGCGGGACCCAATACTGGCACCATTCCAGTCAGCCTGAAAACTTACTGAGAAGAGTGTGGGGTTTGGGGATGAGCTCTCAGTGGTGGTAATTCAATACGCAAATCAAAATGTATTTGTATAGCGCAATATCCCAACTACATAGTTGGCTCAAAGTGCATTCACACACACACACACACACACACACACACACACACACACACACACACACACAATATACAATAAAAATACACAACACAATCCTATTGCCAATGTTAGCATGGTCATGTAAGCACTCCGGACATGACTGACTGAGCAGGGTTTGAGGAGGTACTGGTTGCTGAATGTATAGAGTGAAAACTCCACTGAAGCGCCACTGATCTATACTGCAATAAAATTCGTTCCATTTAATTGTGAGTATGTGATTGTGTTTGAGCGCTTTGGACGTGATTTAATGAGCAGTGTCAAAATACATGCGAGCAAATATATAGGCAAATAACATTGCTGTTATTTGGGAGTGGTTCCGGGAAACATGGCTATATTATTTGACCGTAGGGCATAGCACAGATCAGTGTTTGGAAAGGTAGCTGAAGATGTAGACTAGATCCTGTAGTCAAATTATATCGTCCTACATTATAGGCAAAAACCACAGGAGGAAGATTTGGGGCAAAGCGTTCAGGAAAGAGTAGTGATTGTTGAAGATGCATGCACAAAAGCTACTACAGTCAAAGTCTATAACAAAGAAACAACAAAGAAATGCACCACAAAGGAAGCTGTTTGATAGACTATTTGACTACCGGTATGCTACACCCTAATTTTTTTCAAGCTTTTCTGCCTTGTTTTTGTGGAGTTAGAAACGGGAATATCAAAATTCGCATCCCGCAAATCCCGCAAGGGTGAATAATCTTTTTTAAAAATCCTGGATCCAGATCGTGAGCCGGATCACTACCAAAATTTAATCACTTCTTCCTTTTGTCATTTTCAACAACTCCACAAAATGTAATCAAAATCCGTTCATAACCTTTTGAGTTATCCTGCTAACAGACAAACAGACAGACACACAGACACACAGACACACAGACACACCAATGCGACCGAAAATATAACCTCCTTGGCGGAGGTAATAACTAAAAAGTCTGAATAAGCAAAAGGGCACAGGGTGTAGGGAACAGCTCTCCGTACTATGATATTATTATATATTACTCTGTCCTATAGTCTAATAACATCGTCCTATAACAGGGGAGGAGCTCTAGGTACTGGTTGTTTAACGTATTGAGCAGGTCAAACTCATTTCGGTTCAGGGGCCACATGAAGCCAATTTGATATCAAATGGGTCGGACCACTAAAGTAAATCATTTTGAGCAGGTATATCAGGATCTTTGACTATAAATGGCGAGCAAAAAGGGTAAATTTGTTCTAAGTTACTGAAAATCTGATCTCAGACACCTGCAGCAACTTTATAATGGGCTAGAAATTTAACATACTTAGTTTATTTTTCTCTATGAGTCTGGGGCCGGATTGTAACATCTGTCTGACCGCATCCGGCCCCCATGCCTTATGTTTGACACCCCTGGTACAGAGTTATAAACAGGACGACTTGACTTACTGAGTAAAGCGAGGGGCTCAGGAAACAGCTCTCTGTACTACTATATTATAATTTATACTGCTTCAGGGTGGAATTTCCCATTTGTGATGCATTAAATGGAATATTGATTACTTCCCCATATACGCACACCTATAAAGTAGTCCCAGTTTTCTGACCGCATGACACTTGTGTATCAATGCGCCAAGGAACATTCCAATTAGTGAAAAAAAAGCTGCAAAGGTTACAAGCATCACATGTTGAATTGACACATCTCACATCACACGTCTGGAGACAGCAGCCACGGATCACCAGAACAGCGATGACTCTTGTCCAAAACGTATGCAAAAAATCTTAGTCGTACTTGAAACACGTCTATTTCCCCACTGCTGATCATAATAGACCTACTTGTCAACTTTGTGCTAAAAAAGACAGATATTCCCCACACAAAATAATGGAATTTTTTAATAATTCGCCCCTTTTCTGTGCATGTCCCTTCCGAACGAGACGATAGTGATTTCCTGTTGTGTATTGTTTATCAGTTGAAAGTAGCCTAACTTATATGAAAAGTAAGGAACATTTTCAGAAAAATTACAATAAGGGAAGCTAACGGAAAATAAGTGAAACTCAGGGAGTTTCCCATGGGAGGGGAGAGGTTGACGAGATAACTGGTTCAATAAAGGTATTGGCAAGGCGGATGCATAGAACTCCGGCATCTTGCGCAGGGCTGCCAGTGAGTTATGAAAAGACGCAGCTTAAGGTGGAAGGAAGTAGTTCTCCACCAACCTTCTGCTTTAGCCACTACAGCATGGATATGATTCCCAAAATAAATATCAGACAAATGTGGCAACCGTTGTATAAGAGGGATAATTCACTTCACGGTGTCCAAATAGCAGAAAAATAATGCACTTCGAGGTGTAACGGCCACGACACGAAGCGGCATCACCACCTCGGCTTACATTATTTTTCTGCTATCCGAACGCTGTGTCGTATATTATCCCTTATATATCAATTATATATTAATGGCTGTAGTATAGCGTGATATACAGGACTTGACTTTCTGAGTAGGGCACGGGGCAGACGAAACAGTTCTTCATAGTGGTTGTTGAAGGTATAGAGTGGTATACAGAAGGACCCGATTTACTGAGTAAGGCGCGAGGCTCAGGAAACAGCTCTCCATACTATGATATTATTACATAATTACTAATATTATGTATTATTATTTAATAGTCATATATATTAATTAATGGATGTAGTATAACATGATATACAGGAGGGCTTGACTTACTGAGTAAGGCTCTGGGCTCGGGAAACACTTCTCCGTAGTGGTTGTTGAAGATGCGTGCCAGGTCCTGAGCCAGCTCCAAATGCTGCACCTGGTCCTCCCCCACCGGCACATGAGTGGCCCTACCACACCACACCACACCACACCACACCACACCGCACCACACCCCGCCACACCACAGGACACAGTCACAGAGATGGAGAAATATTATTCATACTAGTATCAATACGTAATATAATCACCAATGATCTGTAGGCTTGTGCACGCATACGCATAACAATCTAACTCAACCTCTCTCTCCCTCTCACACTTACACATATTATGTCGTACCGTAGGAGAAAACATGTTAGTCTCATGAACATGGAGCAGAACTTGTGAGTGGGCCTGCCAGACACACCACATCACATCACAGGAACAAACAAGACACAATCAGAGAGATGGAGCACTCTACTAGTCTGCGCATCAATATTCATCAGGCACACACACACACACACACACACACACACACACACACACACACACACACACACACACACACACACACACAGGCACACGCAGGCACACACACACACACACACACAGGCACATGCAGGCACACACACACACACACACACACACACACACACACACACATGCAGGCACACACACACACGCACACAGACACACACATGCACGCACATGCAGGCACACACACACGCACACAGACACACAAATGCACGCACGCACATGCAGGCACATGCACGCACGCACACACACTCACACACGCACACACACACACACACACACACACACACACACACACACACACACACACACACACACACACATATGCGCATGCAGGCACACACACACACGCACACACACGCACACAAACACACACGCACATACACACACGCACACACATACATGCACACAAACACACACGCTGTCTCCCAAGTGAGTGACACCATGAGAATAAAAAGTTACTCACATGGAGTTACTCGTATACTAAATACTAATGATCAGATTCACTTAGCAAGGCAATCAGAGGGACTGGGAACTCCACGTTAGGGGTCGACCTTTACAGGTTTTTTAATGGCCGATGCAATATCGATTTTTTTTTCATCACCCTTGGCCGATACGCGATTTCCGATACCCGATACTTGGGGCCGATATGGGTTAAAAAAAAAAGGTTAAAAAAATTGACAAATATTCCAGATCTCAAGTTAAAAATAAACATTCCTTTAACATTATCAAATTGAGGTAGGACTTGTAACATTTAAACACCCACTCTAACAATCAAGTAATGTCTAACAATCAAGTAATAAAAAAATAAAGTGTCTTGGTGCTTTTAAAAAAAATCCGAATGACATAAAATAATAAATATTGCGTATCGGCCAAAACCACACGCGTATCGGCCGATACCGACACATTTAAAAAATGCAAATATCGGCCCGATATATATATCGGTCTATCCTTACTCCACTTTATCAATGCACATGATCTGCACACACGCAGGCAAGCACACACACACGCACGCTCTCTATCTCTCTCTCTCTTCTTTCTCTTTTTCTCTCTCTCTATCTCTCTTGTCCAGAAGTGTTTAAGCACAGAGGGTTGCTTTCACTCCAGTGCTTTTTGTCTAAACTGTTCTGTTCTTTTCCTTTTTTACAGCACAAATTAAAAAAACGACTACAAGATCCATCAACATGTGTGCACTGTGCACCAATCTCTCGCCCTTGATAGAACAAGGGACCCGGTCTAGTTCAATCGACAATTGCTGAGGTTGACCTGACCTGGTGCTGACCGAATAAACGGGAGCCCGGAGGCTAGTTGAGTCCTGGACAAAAGCGGCAGCTCTGGAACGGAGTTGTGGTGTCTTGGTCAAGTGGACTTTTAACTGGCGGCGGTTTGTCATGACATTCATAGCTTTTGGTTTCTTTTGTTATTTTGGTAAATACTGTTGAGTGCGCACTGGAAAAATTCCTGGGGATATCCTGGCAAATTTCCGATACGTGACTAAAAAAAAAATCTCTATCTTGGATTTTAAAATAAGTACATAAAATAAAATACTTTCGTAGAGACCTTTCTCCCTAAAACTGTTATTTTGTTAACAAGTCATGAATTATAGATTTTTTACCTGTAGTTATCTGCAGAGCTTAACAGAATAATATCCCGGCAGGAAACATTTTTGAACAAGAAAAAAACCAACCCCGCAATTCCATGGGGTAAAAGTGGTGCGCCACACAACAATTTTCCTTTTCTCAAATCTACATCACCAACCTCTTCAGTTACACCCGAGGACAAAAAGGAATACTGTGCTGATTTACATATTTCATCTTTCATTACAGAATTTGTTTTTCAGATAAGATGTTTATTTAGCTTGAGATTGTGTGTTAGTGATGCCACTCACTTGTACAGGAGGATGTCGGCTGCCTGAAGGACAGGGTATGTGTACAGGCCAACACTGCCCTCATTCTTCTGCTTGCTTTTCATCTGCACAGACAGAAGGAGAGAGAGAGAGAGAGAGAGAGAGAGAGAGAGAGAGAGAGAGAGAGAGAGAGAGAAAGAAAGAAAGAAAGAAAGAAAGAAAGAAAGAAAGAAAGAAAGAAAGAAAGAAAGAAAGAAAGAAAGAAAGAAAGAAAGAAAGAGCACAATAAAGAGGGAGAAACACAATGTGAACCACCAACAGGGATAGGAACAGAGAAGAAAAATAGAGAAATTGACGGAGAGAAATGGTGGGAGAGAGAGAAAGGAATAAAAACGTGAGGGAGAAATAATGAGAAAGGCTATGCAGATGTTCAGTTTGGCATTGTGTCACCCATTCAGGCATTAAAAATCAAGCGGGGAGAACTAATAAATCTTAATGTGGCCTTTCTCTCACACTCTCTTTCTAGCTCATTCTTGCGCTGTCCATCTTTGTTTTTCTCCCCAGGTCTCACTCTAAAAAAACACAGCACACTCTCTCTCTCTCTCTCTCTCTCTCTCTCTCTCTCTCTCTCTCTCTCTCTCTCACACACACACACACACACACACACACACAGGCCCTCTCACACTCACTCTCTCTCTCTCTGGCACGCACGCACGCACGCACGCACACGCGCACACACACACACACACACACACACACACACACACACGCAAACACACACACACACACACACACACACACACACACACACACACACACACACACACACACACACACACACACTTCTCTCCTTCTCGCTTGTTTGGTTCGGGTAAACGAGCTGAGCAAACAAGGGGGTTCCTGCTGCGGCCACTGGGCTCCGTGCGCTCGGGAAATCTTCGCGCGTTAGCGCTGGCACGAGCGCCGCCGCCAACACTCACTCCCCTCGCTGGCGTGCGCCGCTGCCATACGCTCGCACGAGAGCAAAGCCACTCTCTTGCTCGCTAGCTTGCTCGTTCGCTCGCTCGCCCGCCCGCTTACTCGTGCGTTTGTTCGTTCGTTCGGCTCCTCACTCGTCCGCCTGCTCGCCCTGCTCCTTTGGGAGGGGACGGCCCTCTTTTTCCGCCACGTTTGCTGTGCACTGGAGCGTGGTGCAAACAGGGGAGCGAGGGAGTTTACGAGGAGAGCCTGCTCTAAAGGCTGCACCGCGCCGCGTCGCCGACACCATTACTGCCGTCACCGCCGCCTGAGACACCAACACGCCGACGACCCGCAGACTCTCTGTAACTCCCCCTACAATATCCACCGCAGTTTCACGATGTTTCTGGCCAGAACAGGCCTCTTGTCTTCCTCTCCCTCTCACTCTCTCTCCCTAGTTATCTTTTAAAGACTCTCTCTAACTGCCTATATATACACACACGTTTTTTTGGTCTTTGCCTGCGCAGATGGTCTGTTTTCCCATTGCTTCAGCAGTGCGGGCCTCGGTCCTTCCTTCGCCATTTATTGAATCCCTCTCCCTCTCTCTTTCGGTATTAAAGTTCTCTTTTTCTCTCTCTCTCACACACACACGCACACACACACTCTTCCGTGTCTCTCCCCTGCTCTTTGGCTGCCGGGCGAACCTGGGGGCAGGCTTGTCAGGGGGATATGAGACGCGTCGGCTCGACCCGGCATCGCTGACCCCGAGAGAGGCGAGGTGAGGTAAGGTGCGGAGCGGTTCGGTAACGAGATCGGTCTGGCTCTTTCTCCACTTCTGCCTCTCTCTCTCTCTCTTTCCCTGCCTCCCTGCCGCACCACGTGGCAGCTGGAGGGAATTTTGAGGCTTACGGCAGCAAAAACCTGCACAAACTCCTTTTAATGAAACTGCATTTGTCTGATTCATTATGAAAATATCCAAAATATACATCAACTGTAAGAAAGTCGAATACACCAACTTTTAATGGACATTAGAATTTCTAGCCGAGAGATGAAAAGAAGAATAGGAAAGACAGAACAGAGGGAAAGGGGGAGAGAGCGATAGAGGGAGAGAGAGCAAGAGATCTGCATCTGCACCTTCCTCCATACCATACCCTCCCATCTCACTCAGTGGTTTTCATTAAACAACAAAGAGGGGGAGACAAGGACAGACGGAGAGAGAGAGAGAGAGAAGAAAAGAAAGACAGAAAGAAAGAAAGAAAGACAGAAAGAAAGAAAGAAAGAAAGAAAGAAAGAAAGAAAGAAAGAAAGAAAGACAGAAGAGAGGAAGACAAAGAGAGAGAGAGAGAGAGAGAGAGAGAGAGAGAGAGAGAGATGCAGAGTGATGGAGAACAACAGAGGAGAGAGAGACAGCGAGAGACAGACCGATAGACAGCGAGACAGAGA
>NC_085869.1:32479845-32487345 GCF_034702125.1 Engraulis encrasicolus | reverse complement strand
TAAGTTAGAGAGAAATTGATGGAAGAGGAAGAGAATAAGGTGGGCAAAGGGAAAAGAAAGACGTGAGGAAGGGAGAGAAGGAAGAGAAAGTCGGAGAAAAACAAATATTGTAAGTAAGAGGTGATGAAATAAGAGAGAACTTAAGAAGAGAGAGGGAACAAGGGGAAGAAAAAGGGGCTAAAGGAGAAGAGAAAACTGTGTCAGAGGAAGAATTTGAGAGAATGTGTATTTCAACAAAAAAGAGTGACATAAAATGATTAAGAGAGAGAGAGAGAGAGACAAAAGGGTAAGAGTGCGAGAAGAGACCAAAAGAAAGGGGGGCATGAGAAAAACAAAAACAAGGAAGGAGTGATAAATTATTGAAATCAATGAAAGGAGATACGTGGGAATTTTAATAGGAAATCTACAAAGAGATGAAAATGTGGAAGAAAAATAATGAAAAGACGCAAGAGAAAATAAACTTGCTTGCAGAGAGAAAGAGGGTGAAAGGAGGGAAGCAAGGGAGCAGGAGAAGAAAGGAGATCAGAGAGAAGGGGAGGGAAGACAAATAAAATGTGTGTAAAAGAATGCAATAAAAAAAACTGATTCCGCAAGAGAGAAAATAGTGCAGAGAGGAAGGAAGGAGAGAGGAAAGCCAAAGATTTGAGAGTGTTTAAAGTTTCAGCTTTTGTGTGTGTGGTGTGTGTGTGTGTGTGTGTGTGTGTGTGTGTGTGTGTGTGTGTGTGTGTGTGTGTGTGTGTGTGTGTGTGTGTGTGTGTGTGTGTGTGTGTGTGTGTGTGTGTGTGTGTGTGCGTGTGTGTGTGTGTGTGTGTGTAAGAACAAGAAAGAAAGAAAGTGGGTGAGTGCATTTCTGTAAGAAGGAAAGAGAGCTAGTGTGTGTGTGGGCACATGCACACACTCTCAAACACCTGCAGTTCCCCGCATTGACAGTTAGGAGGCGAGTCAGGCGTTCAGTCGTTCATGTGTTCACTGCGTCGGTTTAGTGGAGTGCTGTGCTGTACTGTACTGCCCTGTAGGCTCTCTGAGCAGCGAGCAGTGTGGGTTTTACGGCTGTTATCGAAACGATAAATCCAAAGGCATGCCTCACACTCCGCGGTGTCCAACGGGGCGAGAGAGCGATAGAGCGGAACCCCCTTTCCGGCCAATAAAAACAGCCAAGGGCCCTCTGCACCAACCAATGGGAGCCCTTTTTAAAAGCTGCAAAGGCCCAGGGGGTGGGGGGGTGGAGTGGGGGGTGAGGGGTGAGGGGTTCTCCACAGTAGCGAGAGGCTTTCCAAAGAGCTTTAAAAATCAAGTGTGTGTGTGTGTGTGTGTGTGTGTGTGTGTGTGTGTGTGTGTGTGTGTGTGTGTGTGTGTGTGTGTGTGTGTGTGTGTATGAGGGAGGGAGGGAGGAGGGTTGCGCTATGAAGGTCGACATTAGAGACACTTTAGCATCAGACAGCAGCACACTACAAAGGCCTGAGTTTCACTTGGAGACCTGGGTGAGGAATTGCCCTTTCCTTTTTGAATAAGAAACATAAATGGAGACTTACAAGTGTACGTAGGTATAGTCACAAATGGACACCCACACAGCAAGACCTAAATCCACTCTATGAACACATGCACACTCTCTGTCACACACCCACACACACAGTATGTGCCATATACACATATAAATGTATACCAACACAAATACGCAACATAAAAACACAAAGCAGATATCTATCCAGCGCATACGCATGCACACACACACGCATGCACGCCTGCACGCCCGCACGCACGTACGCACACATAAGCACACACACGCACACACAAGCACACACAAGCACACACAAGCACACACACGCACACACAAGCACACACACGCACACACACACACACTCAAACACCGTAAGATTTGGCTTGTAACTGTTCAAATCCCGGGGCAAATATTTGGTTTCGTTTTGAGTTGGCAGGTCGGGTTCTGGCGCGAGGCAGAGCCGTGTTCCGCTGTGCTGGACCCTGGCACCAGGTTCCGGTAATCCCGCTAGAACCTGGAACCGGTCCCGACCCTGACACAGCAGCCTGTTCTTGTCCTGGAACCACGTTCAGAGTGGCACACTAGGAGGGGGAAGGAGGAAGATGAAGAGGAGGAGGAGGAGGAGGAGGAGGAGGGTGATGACATCAGGATATCTGGAGATAAGGAGGATAAAGAGAATGGGTAGAAGGACAAGGAGGATAGAGAGGAGTTGGCAGAAAAAGAGAATGAGAAGAAGCAAAAGGAGGCAACGCAGTGAAATGAGGAGGTGGAGGCATGAGAAGGCCCACTGAAGAGGCCCATGTATGTTTAGGGACCATGATGACACCACAGGGTTTCCTAACCTTTTATGACTTGCATAACGCCGTGTCCAGACCAAGAGCAAACTACGCTGCCTGGTAGCGTGGGTAGCAGAAGAAGTTTCGCCTTGAATTCACTGTATTCGCTCCAGACGCAGCATTGACATGTTTGATTCAGCTAATCACATAACGGCTCTGGCTTGATAGCCTGGGACATTCGGAGATGTGAACGTTCCGATTGGTTTTCTTCGAACAGCGTCAGAGCGAATTCGCCTGCGATTAGATTTAGTTTAATCGCCAAAATTCGCTTTGGTCACGCAAGAAGCTTCGCTCCTGGTGAATTCGCTTTGGTAGCGCAGGTTGCGTGCCCTCCATAGAGAAATAATGACTTCCGTCGCTTCGTTCGCTCTGTTCGCTAATGGTCTGTACACGGCAAAAGCCTTCCTATCATACCATAAGTATACCCTCACAAAAGCCAGGCTCAAACTACATGACAATCGGCTCGATTCTTGGCTAAAAAACCACCCTCACGACAATCGGTTACCTCCCAGGACCATCGCAAGAGATGGTCAGGCAAGATCTCCTCATAGTGACCGACGTTTTAAGATAGAATTTTGCCAGTTTCAAGAGTCGCTGATCGCAAATCATATATATACAGTATATACCAATGTTTGATATTTACGACTTGAAATAGAGCATCGGCATTGTCTCTGTGTTTACGATGTGTTAGGCGCAACCCAACGTCAAAATCAGAGGTCGTGTAGTTTGAGCCTGGTTTAATGCTCCATCTCTCCTTCCTCTATTCCAATGTGATTGCGCTCCATACATTTGTCGTACGCATGCATTTTCCTGCGTAGCCCCCTACAGTGTGCGGGTGTACCCCTAGTAGTACAACAAGTATCCCTGGTTGGAAATCACTGACCCACATGTATGAGTTTTCCTGAAGGCAGAGAGCTGGTAACTGAACACCCTACTAAACCCAGCTCTGCAGCAAGCAGTCATTTAAATATGGATTCCTGGGGCTTGACTTTAGGCAGAAAATGAGGAGTCAAGGGGATGAGGCATTTAGCAGAGAAGCCAAACGGGGGGGATAAAGGGGACTATTGTCCTGGGCCCAGGGACAGAGGGGGCCCAGAATTTAATGTTTTCAACCACATACCTGGCGATTATTTTGTTGAGCTCGTGTCCTGAGAAATCAGGTCTGGCTTACCTCCGTCTCCCTCTTCACTACAGCTGAAACTAGCTGCGCGGGGCTTGCAGGTGTGTCACCATGCGATATTGAGAGGTGCTTAGTGAAATTAGAGTCGCTCGTTACGGACATAACTTTGTTTCCTAGGCACAGCATACTTTGGATATGAAAAGTGTTGTCTTTGACTGCAACTAGCGTGAAATGATTCCGGTATTTACCGTTGGAACATGCAACCTCGCGGCTTTACTGCTGTTGTCTCGTCTATTCTTTATCTCTGCGCTCCCTGTGAACTCTGTAGAATGAGTTGTGTTTAGACATGTGGGACCCACTTAAAACTTTTTTAAGCAAATCACGTTCAGCTATTTTCTTCTCATGCATGCAAAGGGTGGATGTGAGCATATTAAAAGCCGGCTTGGTACAGATTTATCCGGCGTTGCCATTTGCTCCTAGATTTTGTCAGCAGCCAACGCACATTGGCGCTGCAATTCCTGAAATTGTAGTGCGTCACGTTACCTCCCGAGTAACGGCAACGGCGTTACAGTTATGGATAAAGTAATTAAGTAATTATTCCGTTACTCAAAATTAGGCTCCGTTAGTAACGCCGTTATACTCTTATGCCGTTACTCCCAGCACTGGTTACTGTCTACTGTTGAAAGACAAAATTATTTTAGGATGTTCAACTGTGTCTACTGTATAACTAATTGTGATTACAAGACCTGGATTCCCTAATAATTGTCAATGTCATTTTGTTTTTCACAGTTTCAGATCAGCAGGATCGAAATCAGCCTTTGAAGACTCAGTACTTGTCAAATAAAGCATTCTTCCCTCCACGTCACTTTGGGCCAGAAATAACCCATAGGCAGCCACACACAAAACGATACTTCCAACACTTCTCTGCAAAGACTTCTCTTGTCATTGGAACAGTTGCCTGCACAATGAGCTTGGACGGAAGGGGCCACAAAAGGTGGAAGGTAAAAAGTGTTAATGTCTCAAGTGTCAAGTATCAAGTATTGATATAACCTCATCCGTAACCTTACAATGGTCAACACAGAGACGTCAGCTTTTGAGGGGGAAACTTCAAGTCCAACCATTCTCTCCAGCAGTACTTCCACTGGCCCCTGCTCCATTCTCACACATGCTGCTTTTTCTAATACATCCTGTCCTGCAGCAAATTACAAATGGACATGGCACAGGGAAACGTAAACTCTGCCATGCATTACAATTTCCCAAAATAATATCACAATCACGATTTGCCAACATTTCAAATGCAACCCTAAAGCAATTCTTTTACGTATTTATTAGCTCCCATGGGACCAAAACCATTCACAAGCAATCATACGTCACATCACAACAAGTGACTTTTTCCTGAAGTCAGTCTGGGCTCAATACTTATTTAATTCTTAAGAGCCAAATCTTTGGCAAACTGATCACACATCATCACGTCATAATTGGCTCCTTCTTCATCCATTACTGTCCAGACATCGGAGTTCAACCCGTCTCCTTTGTCCATTTCCCAGGGCGCTGATCTCACACTACGGGTCACATGGAAATCTGGGGTCAATCCCTCATTCATATTATTTGTTTGTCACTTATTTAGTTGGTTCTTAGAGCCAGTGTTAGTAAATATGACCTTGGCCGTGGGCCGTGGGTTTGGCCTGTCTCTAGCCCTGTTGGAAGTCTCACTGGGCACTAAGGGCACTGATCTAGGATCAGAGACGGAGGAGCTCAAAACGTGGGTCGGGTTTACAAGGGATCCGATTCTTGAAAGTGAGCAACCTACTTGGCAATGTAATGCAATGTCCCATTGGCAACTTACGGTACTAAGCGGTTAGCAACGGCGCTTTCAAGAAACGAGGGCCAGGACAGGATGAAGCAGGGCACTACACACTATTGGTCAAATGAGAGTCTACTGTAGGGTCATTCCTATGTACAGTATTTGTTAACTGATTCTTCATTTCACTTGTTTATTTATTTATTTATTAAATTCATTCTCAGGAGCCCATCTATGTCAAGCAAATCACATCCAATTCGACATTGTGTTGTTCCGGGATCTAGCCATCAGTCTGATGTCAGTCTGTGCGCTAAATCCCTCATTCATTTGTGTATTAGTGTGCTATTTTATATATTCAGTGTCCATCTTTTTTTTTAAAAACAATAGCGTCAGTCTGGTGTCTGGCCGTTTGCCCCCTCTATCGCGCCAGAGCTGATTTGACATCAGTGACAGACTGGCTGGGCCCGACGGGGGTGGGGTTGTGGCTGGTCGGCGGGGCAGGAAGGAACAGGGCAGTTATGTCATTAGGCAGAGTGAGTAATCACAGCACTACTACACCACTGCACAGCACCGCAACGACACGGGGCCCCTCACAGAGGTGTCAGGAGTGATTTGGGGAAGAGGTGGGGTGGTGCCTGTACTGTAGGGGTTTTGGGGTGTGTGTGTGTGTGTGTGTGTGTGTGTGTGTGTGTGTGTGTGTGTGTGTGTGTGTGTGTGTGTGTGTCTGGGGGTATTTGTGCATGTGTGTGTTCATATATGGGTGTCTTTGCGGGGGGGGTGTGTGGTGTTGCTCAGGGTGGATGACTGGAGAGAGGTGGGAGGCATTGGTGAGAGGGTGGGGTAGTAAGCATGTGTGTGTGTGTGTGTGTGTGTGTGTGTGTGTGTGTGTGTGTGTGTGTGTGTGTGTGTGTGTGTGTGTGTCTGCAGGCGGCTGGTCGGTATTCTGGCTCATGTGTGTTCTCACCTCGAGGCTGACACATCAAGTCCACTTTGCCCTCACACACATTTACAACACACCATGAGCATGTGTCGAACAAATACACACACACACACATACACACACACCAGTACCCACAGCACCCAGCGAGCATGTGTCTCACACGCATACACACACGCATACACACATACACACTTACAGAGCACTGTGAGCATGGCATACAGACACACACACGACACGCACACACACTCACAGCACACTGTGAGCATGTGTATGCCATACAGGCTCACACACACGAGCACACACACACACACACGCACACGCACACACACTCTAGACGGAGGCCTCTCTCGGGAGTGTTATTAGCCATGCAGACATGGTAATGGTGTCATTCAAGACAATCTCACCTCGGCTGAAACGCTGCCAACCACAACCGCCCAAGGAATAATCAGCCTATCACACCTCTCATCTACCCAGGGCCCAGAGAGCGAGAGAGAGTGGGTAGGTTTGTGTGTGTGTGTGTGTGTGTGGGGGGTTATGAGACATGGAGTAGTTTTTCCTAGTGTGTGTGTGTGTGCGTGCGTACGTGTGTGTGTGTCGGTCGGAAGGGTTGTCTGAAATTAAATAGGAGGATTTACAGTAAAGAGGGAAAAGTCATAACAAACGCCTGACAGACGACAGGCGAGCTTTCTTTTCCTTCCAACAATTAATTATGTTAAGCAAAATATATAAATCCATATTTTAAAAAAACTGTCAAATTTCATCACGGTCACATTAAACTAAAAACTGTTTTCATTTACATGGAGATTCTTGAATGAGGTCCGGATTCATACGGAGAGTGTTATGCACACATGGTGAGTTCAGCTGAAACTACATCACAGTAAGTGCTAAGAGTTGGGCGCAATCCAATTTTTCATATGCCTTTATTTTATTGACCGGATACCCTGGGCTCTGTATGCCAATGTGTTAAATATGGACACATTCCCTTCGTAGTTTTGGCCATAATTCAGGCAATTTGTGTAGTAGCACTAATAGATTTAATCAATTCCAGTGGCGCTTCTTTAAACTAATTAGTTATGATATTCATATTTGTGTAAAATACAGGACCCCCACCAAACCACCGTCCGCCCCGCCCGCCCATCATTTTGTTTTAAGAATATCTCAAATTTCTCCAATCTCTGCATATAATGCAGTCATGGGTGAGCGGTTAGGGCATCAGACTTGCATCCCAGAGGTTGCCGGTTCGACTCCCGACCCGCCAGGTTGGTGGGGGGAGTAATCAACCAGTGCTCTCCCCCATGACTGAGG
>NC_085869.1:32457345-32474845 GCF_034702125.1 Engraulis encrasicolus | reverse complement strand
AGACAGACAGACAGACAGACAGACAGACAGACAGACAGACAGACAGACAGACAGACAGACAGACATGCAGATGCCGATGCAGATGCAGATGCAGATGGAATGTGTGAAATACTCCACACGTATCCGCAACCGTGTCACATGTAGGGTATGAATGGGCCTTTACAGACAGACAGACAAACAAACAGACAGACAGACAGACAGACAGACAAGCCCACACAACAGGGGTCTCACTGCACATATTCACAGGACTTTGCTGTAAAAACTGGTGTCTCCTACAGGAGGGCGAAACATGGTCCTGAAATAGGGGGGTCTCCCGCTGTGTGGTCTGTAAGGAGAAGACATACACCTGCCCACGTGGAGGGAGAACCCCCCCCACACACACACAGCTCAACACAGGCAATGTAATGGGGAGCAAACTCTAGGTCCCTCCTCTCCCTGGGCCCAGGACAACTGACCCCTTTGTCCCCTTTGTCTCCCTTGTCAGCTCTCCAGAAAGGGAGTGCCCAAAGTGGGCTATAAGTGGACTTGTCCCAGCTAGCTCAGAGGTAAACATGTACCACTGTGGCCACACACAAGCATGAAATAAGCTGGAGAAAAGGAAGTAGGCTATGGGGAAACTGGGTACTGAAAATAATCTTAGACAGGGCATCTCAACCAAAATAGTAAAAACTATTGGATAACTACCTATTTACAGCTTTATAAACACTTTATTAACATTTTACAAAGCATTTACAAATGTTTGTAAATGACTAATAACCAAAATACGACTGCACAGTGGAGTGGGAATCAACTTCTACTGTGTGAGTTTTATGTGGTTTCATGCTTTCTGGTCTTTGGAGGAGGCACTTCCAGGACCGATGTGATTGCGCTGTGTCAGCTGTGTTAACATAGTATTTCTTGCCCATTCATAAACATTTGTAAACATTTTGTTGATAAATAGTTCATTATTTATAAAGTATTTATAAAGCTGTGAATAGGTAGTTATTCTAAAGTGTTACCAAAACAGAAGCAGTCTTCTTGCACTCTTGATAATTTCGCTTATAACTCCATGTCTACTCTTTAACCAACAGTTGTAAGCTAGTTCTGCCTGTCTGCATTTGAGAGTGAATCTGTCTGTTTGTCTTTATGAGTGGTCCTTTTTTAAGATGATGTTTCTGAATGTGAGAGTTGTTGTTCTGTTTGTTCATCTTTGAGAATAATTCTGTCTTTATTATTAGCTGGTTGCTTGGTCTGTTTGTATTTATGGTACTGTCTTTCTGTCTCAAAGAATTAGAATTTCTGTCTCTGTATTTAAAGGGGTATGCCACTATTTTGAGGCTTAATACAGTTAAAATCGTTGGCCAGGGTTTTTAAAGGTGGTAGCATTGTAGCATGCTACACGGATCCATTGACTTTCACTAGCTTAGCGACACGCTCCCTCTTTTAATTTGTCTTAAAGCAAGACAACGGCTTACATGAAAAATAAGACACTTTACCACCTTTATAAGCCCTGGCCAACGATATTAACTGTATTAAGCCCCAAAATAGTGGCCTACCGTACCCCTTTAAGAATTTCTTTCTTTGTGTTGAAGACTGGTTATTTGTCCTTTAGGGAGTGTTTTTTTTGTCTGTGTCTACGATTCATTCTGTCTGAGTCTGGTTCTGTCTGCCTGCCAGTCTATCTGTTTGTGACATATAGCAGTTCAGTCTGTCGGCCTGTCGGTTCTTGACTATGGTTGTCTGTCTGTAAGACGTTTTGTGTATCTATTTGCCTCAGCACGAGTAGTAGTGCTGTCTGCAATTGCGAGTTATTTTACCTGTCTGTCTGCCTGCCTGCCTGTCTGTCTGTCTGTCTGACACAGTCAAGCTGCTTGTGTGTCTAAAACTGCTGTCTGTCTCTCTGTTCAGGACTGTCCCTCTCTCTCTCTTCTTGTACTGCCCTGATGTCTGTCTTGAGTCATGTCCCAACACAGAGAGAGGATTCATCCACAGTGCTGGGTGGATGGAGAAAAAAAAAACACATGGAGATGGGGTGTGTGTGTGGGGGGGGGGGACGACAACTTGGACCAATCACACGCCAGAGCCAGCAAACAGAGACGAGGATTCCATCCAATCCAAATCGCCAAAGCTGGCAAACAGAGAGGCGTCTATTTCTGAACTCGGCCAGTCATACATCAAAACGTGGAGCTCCCGCACAGAGCTGGCCAACAGCAAACACTGATCAGCGGGAGATACAGACTCCCTCTCTGCCCATACACACACACACACACACACACACACACACACACACACACACACACACACACACACACACACACACACACACACACACACACACACACACACACACACACACACACACACACACACACACCCTTTACATGGGTCCGTCAACACACAACACACACCCTTTACATAGGACCGTCAACACAGACATATAACCTATACAGGTTTGTCACAAACAAACACAACCTATACATGGGTTTTTCTCACTCTCTCACACACACACACACACACACACACACACACACACACACACACACACACCATTCCAACATAGACGGATGACATGGCTCCCTAGAAACTCAGACACGCCCTCTGTGCAATACACACATGCACAACTTACACAGTTTGCTCAACACACACACACACACACACACATACACACACACACAGATCACACATTTACACATTTTCCACAAACTCAAGGGCTTGCTATCATCATATCAGCATCAGCAGCCACACTGCGGCACCTATTTCAACACATCAGATGTGCACACAAACACACACAAACACACATGCGCACGCACACACACACTCACACGCACACACCTGCATTCACTATGTACGCACTGCAGATTCCCCAACCTCTGTGGGAGACCCAAGGGATGGTTCATAGTTCATAGTTTGTGTGTGTGTGTGTGTGTGTGTGTGTGTGTGTGTGTGTGTGTGTGTGTGTGTGTGTGTGTGTGTGTGTGTGTGTGTGTGTGTGTGTGTGTAATAATAATAATAACTACTGTGTGTGTGTGTGTGTGTGTGTGTGTGTGTGTGTGTGTGTGTGTGTGTGTGTGTGTTTCAGCGTGCTGACGTCTGAGGTGTGGAGGCCTCTGGTTCTGCCTTCGCTGCCGTCCTCACCTCCCTCTACTTACTGAGACGTGGCCGACACAAAACACACACACACACACACACACACACACACACACACACACACACACACACACACACACACACACACACACACACACACACACACACACACACACACACACACACACACACACACACACACACACTTTTAGCAGGCATCACAGTGCATCACGTCCTCTGATCTTTCTGCTCCTCTCTCTACGGGGCTTGTTAGGGTGGCAGGCCAACAGAGGTGCACTTCAGTCAAGTAGCCAGCAGGAAATTGTGTTTTGTGTAGACCCCAGCAACCCCCCAAACCCCCCCGCACCCCCAACGAATACACACACACAAATCTCCCATCCCACTCGTAAATCACTGTCTACCCACCCCGAAACACACATACGTACACACGCACGTAAACACACACGTACGCACACACATACACACACACGTACACACACACGTACACACACACGTACACACACACGTACACACACACAGACACACACACAGACTCCCCCCTTTAGTGGGTGACAGGGAAGAGTTTTTTTGCCCAGACTGCTAACATGCGCCCAGCTTGAAACTAAAAGCTGCAATGACCTCAAATGAAAACACGACGGGCCGAGAGCGAAAGAAAAGTGGGAACGCAAGAAAAGGGATTCAGAGAAATAGAAATAGAGAGTGAAAGAGGACAAAGCATAAGAGATAAATTAGAAATAGAGGGAGACGCATAGAAGAAGGAGGATTTTGAGAAGGTACAGGAGGACTGCAAATGTGTGTGAAACAGAGGGGATGGGGGCGGGCAAGGGAGAGGGAAAGACGTAAAGACAGTGGCTATTTGTGTCTGTGTGCGTGCTTAAAAAAGTAAGACACTGCCTGTATGTGTGTAAATGTCTATTTTAAAGCAAGGTGTGTGTATAGGTGAGTATCGAATGAAGAGGAGGAGGTGTGTGTGTGTGTGTGTGTGTGTGTGTGTGTGTGTGTGTGTGTGTGTGTGTGTGTGTGTGTGTGTGTGTGCATGCATATTTGTGTGTGTTTGTGTGCACTGCATGTGTGTGCACGTGTGCATTTGTGTGCGCATGGGTGTGTGTGTGTGTGTGTGTGTGTGTGTGTGTGTGTGTGTGTGTGTGTGTGTGTGTGTGTGTGTGTGTGTGTGTGTGTGTGTGTGTGTGTGTGTGTGCGTGGGGGGGTCAGAGCGGAGGTGGCAGGGGTCCTCCGTCCGGAGCGGAGCGTTTGATTAAATCTGCGGTTGACGGCTCAGACAGGTGAGATTGATGAGGCTGCTCCACACTTCCCACTGTGCAGCGACACACAGCAGAGGAGGCGGAGGGGGCTACTGAGAGGAGGGAGGCGGGAGGCGGATGGAGAGGAGTGGTGGTGGTGGAGAATCGAGAGGAGGGATGGGAGGTCGAGAGTGGAAAGGAGGGATGGAGGGCAGTGATGCCAGATTGAGCGGTTTCCCACCTAGGATAACCGTCTGCGGGTAATAATGGGTAAAGGGGCATTTGGGCTGGTTTTTCTGCTGCTTTATGACCATAGAAATCAATAGAATTAGTTCAATTTGGGTGGGATTTAGTGCTTCCATGTGCATTTTTTGGGCTGGAAATGATCAGACACATCTGGCAACCCTGATCAGGGTTGGAGCGGTGGAGAATGGAGAGGAGAGATGGGGGTGGAGAAGAGTGATGGGGAGGTAGGAGTCGGGATGGGGGGCTACAGAGACGAGTAATGGGGGGGTCTTGGCAAGACAGGGGGGGGGGGCATTGGATAAGGTATGGGGATGGAGGGTTCAGAGAAGTGGAGTTTGGATGGAGAAGGTATTGGGACGGCGGCGGGCGGGGGTGGGGGTTGAACTCAGAGAGGAGGGATTGGGGGATCTTGGTGGTGGAGAGGGGGAGTTTTGGGTGGTGGGGATGGGGGGAAAGAATTGTTTGGTTTAAGAAGAGAGGGAGAGATGGAAGCAAAGGGCCGATTTTGGCATTGAATGGTGGAGAGGAGATGGGGGTTTGGGGAGGAGAGATTTGACAGAGTTGGGATGGGGGAACAGGGTTGGACGTAGAGAAAGAGGGTAGGGGTGTAAAATTATCAATTAATTCATTAATTGCTATTTGATCGACCTTCTCGACTTAAGATTAATTGATAAGCAGTATTCTCTTCCCCAAATCTCAAAGTTTCCTCCCAAAAAACCAATTAAATCTAAAAATTAAAAAAGAATGAGACAAAATGCTAAATTTTAATTGATTTGTATTTATATTCTTTAATCTAAAGGTGATTTAAATTCACACACTTCTTCACACGCACAACCATTTCACCTGGTCTGCCACAAATCAAGTTAGCGATTAATTGCAATTTTTTTAAATTGATTAACATTTTAATCCATTTATTGTTGACATCCCTCATAGAGGGGCATTGGGGGTTTTGGCGAGAGGGGACTTGGTGTGAAGAAGTTCTGGGGACAGGAGATGTGGAGTGGCGAGGGTGTCAAAAGGGGGTTGGAGGTGCTCTGTGTGTAGGGTGGTGAAATGTGGTGCGGGGTGGCAAGGGGACTTGGGGAGGTGCTGTGTGTGTGTTTATGTGTGTGTGTGTGTGTGTGCCCGCACGTGTGTGTGTGCGTGTGTGTGATTGAGTGTTTATGGATGTGCGCGCACAAATGTGTGTGTGTGTGTGTGTGTGTGTGTGTGTGTGTGTGTGTGTGTGTGTGTGTGTGTGTGTGTGTGTGTGTGTGTGTGTGTGTCTGAGAGGGAGAGAGATAGACAGAGCGAGAGAGAGATAGTCAGAGAGAGAGAGAGAGAGAGAGAGATTCTGAATGTGAATGTGTGCGCGTGGGAGGTGGGTGAGGGAGGAAGGGGGGTGAGGTTGGCAAGCATGGAGGGAACAGAGGCTGTGCAGTGTGCTCCAGAGGCAAGCCGGCAGGCGGACAGGCAGGCGGACAGGCAGGACTCTACAGGCAGGAGAGCAGGATGCGGGGCCCTCGCCACACTGCAGGGGTCCCTCGGCCTGATTAATGAGGCTGGAGGCCCTCGAAAAAAGAGAAAAAAACAGCCATCCTTGCGGAAAAAAATGGAGAAGCAGGGTCCAAAAATAACCTGGACACGGCAGACAGCGCAGTCACCAGCACCACCTCCATCACCTCAAACCACCATCTCTCACACACACACCAGAGTCTACAGCTGTTGCACGCATACACGCACGCACGCACGCACGCACGCACACACACAAACACACACACACCAACATCAGTAATTTGCACCACCCACCACTACAACATCCAGGCCCAGGCCCAGGCCCAGGCCCAGGCCGCCAGCTGCAGCCTCCTCTGGATCCGGCACACTGCCTTCTGGAGCTGATGCTGTTTATCCGGGACGGGACCTATCTCACTGGCCACACAGCACAGCATCATACAGTACCATAGCAGCTTTCCAGGGGCAGCTGCTCTGCTTCAATACACCACTCTCACCACCAGCAATACACACACACACACACACATCTACTTTTACATTTTCCTTCACACTCCCACAATAATCACCACACACGCGCGCGCGCACACACACACACACACACACACACACACACACACACACACACACACACACACACAGACACACAGACACACACACACACACACACACACACACACACACACACACACACACACACCTGCATATGTGTGTGTGCGTGTGTTTGTGCACGCGCCTGTGCGTGTGAGATTCTGTGATTCCATTGGCCACCCAGACAAATATTGTGTCCTGTCCTGGCCACCCCAGTAAAAATGTCCTGGATAAGCCATTTCTCACTTTTGAAGTAAATTCGAAGTTATTGCACTCATAGTGTACAACTTGACTCTACCGGAACAATTTGAGGGAATCCGAACTAAAGAATATGGGTTAATGGTGTTCTGTGTTGATTTTCATTTTCCTATGTCATGACTTTGTCGAAGAGATAACGATTAACAGGTCAACAGTTACATGTGTTAGCTGTTCCATACTTAAATGTTTTTTTAAAGCTCAACTGGCCTATTTAATAATAGGCGTAAACCCCTTTTTTGTCTGCCATTAACATGAAAAAATACGCGGTCGTAGGCGACTAATAACAGCATCAACATAAAACTCATAACGAAGCAGGAATAACAACTTGCACGCACCTCATAAATTTATCAATCTATAATTATGGTGGAGCTCGGGGGCTGCAGAGGCCAAAATGGCTCCCGGTCCCGAGTCCTACGCCATCCCTCGTTTGCACTCGTTTTCAGTTTCCCTCTCTCTCTCTCTCTCTCTCTCGCTCTACCTCCTTCCTTCCCTGGGTTCTCTCTCTCTCTCTCTCTCTCTCTCTCTCTCTCTCTCTCTCTCTCTCTCTCTCTCTCTCTCTCTCTCTCTCTCTCTCTCTCTCTCACCAGTCCAGTAATTTCCTCTGCACTGCTCAGTGCAGGGCAGGCACACATAAGAGCCGCCTCTTGACTTCAACCCAGCCCAAGCTAGTGACACCAGATATGTTTGACGTTTTAATTAAAAAAAGCGGAGTCTGGCCCGGCGTCCAAAACCTCTGTCAGGCTGGCTTGTCTGGTCTGGTCTGTTCTGCTCTGCGTGCCTGAGTGGCTGGCTGCCTAAGTGCATGAAGTAAGGCCTTGCATGGGGACGTGACCGAACCTCCATCACAGCATAGCTGCCAGACTTGCGGACCTGGAACATTAGCTCGCACAATTCAAATAGCTAAAACACGTATCCATTTTCACCTTTTTTCCCCCCCAAACACAAGGATTTGCAAGACATCCATTAACTCAGCCTCAGACACCTCCCACACCCCTACTCCACCACACACACACACACACACACACACACACACACACACACACACACACACACAGACCGAGTTCACGGCATGGCAATCCATTTGAGTCTGGCAAAAGCAGTGGTGTGAACTGACGGGTCTACATGACAACTCAAAATAAATAGTGCCATCAATTAATGTAATCAAAACGTAAGCCTTACGGTTTCCTCCTCTGCACTCCCTCTCTCTGGCTATCTGTCCCTCATTTTCCTCTCCTCTTTCTCTCCCTCTCTTACATCTCTCCATCTCTTCTCTTACTCTTTTCTCTCTCTCTCTCTCTCTCTCTCTCTCTCTCTCTCTCTCTCTCTCTCTCTCTCTCTCTCTCTCTCTCTCTCTCTCTCTCCTCGTGGGAGTCTGCGTTAATGATTTTAGCTGACGTTGCGCAGCGAGCGATGCTGGACCTGAGGAGGAATTAGGAGCGACTCGACTCGACTCCCTCTTCCTGAAGGGCTGAAATGACTGATATCAGCCATTAAAGACCACTAGCGATTAAGGACCAGACGGGGAGCCCTCCGCTCCGAGCTCCACACTTTTACTGCTGCCATGGGCTTCTGCCCCACTGGCTTCCTGCTATCCAGCTACGCTATGTCAATCCCACAATGCAACACTCCCTTGGACAAGACAGATCGGAAACGTAAATGTCGCAGGAGGAGGGGGGGTGGGGTTGGGGTTTGGGGGGATAGAGTTGTTTGTTGCAACAGTATAATGACCCGCTTCCAGATTCTGGTAGACTATGTGTCAAACAAAATGCAAGAACTGTTATTTATACAGTAACACATCACACCAATGCTGAAAAAAAAGTGTGGAACACTAATACTGCTGGAGAGAGACACATGGACGAGTCCAGTCCGAGCTGGGCAGTAAATCCACTTTTCACTTTAATCACGACTGGGCTGGCAACGGGAACGATAACACCATAACTCATCCTAAGTACTAGTGGGGCCGCTGGAACCAACTTAGGATGTTTTTCCCATCTCCAGCCGGCTCGAAGGTCACTCGCTGCGCGACGCCATCCTTCATGCTCCGGCAGGTATTTGCACAAGCAGCGGGGTGACGCAGTGAATTGTAATCACATTTTTTAATATCCTGGCTGCAACTTTTTTTTGGGGGACGTTTACACACTCACTTCATCGAAGCGAAAGAGGTGCAAGTCACAGATCATTGCTGTATTAGCTCACACTACGGTAATACTACGTTTGGCGTTAGTGACTGCCGTTATTTTTCTCTCGCACTCTTTTCAGACATCACAAACTGCTCCCAATGTTGGTCCAATTTGACGCACATCGCACCTCTGGGCATTGTTAAGAATGCCGTCGCGACGGCACATTTGGAGAAAATTAAAAACAAACGAAAACCAAACACTTCATTTCTGATGTTATTGCAGGTAATGATGCACTGCTTGCTGCCTGCCTGCCTGACTGACTGTGACGCTACCATCACGTTTTGCCTCCACCAATCGAGCGATGGAACGAATGACCTGCAAGCCTGCTCTGAGCGAGCACCAAACACACACACACACACACACACACACACACCTCCCACTCCCACCTTCACTACACACACACACATGCACACACCTGCACTACACACACACACACACACACACACACACACACACACACACACACACACACACACACACACACACACACACACACACACCTCCATGTGGTCTACCGGGACTCCCCACTAACCAAACACAGACACATTGGGGGGAAGGGCAGCACATTCCGTCTGTCCATATGTCCACTGAGAGTTCCTTTACTAGTGTGTGTGTGTGTGTGTGTGTGTGTGTGTGTGTGTGTGTGTGTACGTACACGTACTATGCCAGTCAACCAGACAGCCAGACAGGTTTCAGCATAGCAGCACAGCACTGAAAGCCCCCCTGCGCGAAGCAGGTCGTCCATCAACCTAGCACAGGCGTGGGCATTAGGATAAGGGTGTTATAACCCGGCAATAACACGCTGCAATTAGGGTCATTGTTGTAACCCGGCGCTGTTACTGATGGATATGTGCGTACAGGGACTCGTTGTTGCACGTTAACACTCGATTAGTGTGTCCTTTGGCCTACGCACATGTGCGTAATTAGGACACGTTTGGTTCAAGATATTGAAGAATGCCTGCATAGTCACTTTTAGTGTAGACCTACCATAGGACATAAAATTGGGAGTTATTTTGATATTTAAAAATGTAATATGGGATAGATTTCCAAATTAAAGCTCATTATGTTTCTATCAACATTTTTTTTGAAGTTCTATTTAAATATTTTTAAGATCTATTGAAGTGATAGGCCTAAATTAAGTATAAAGTTTCAAAAAATCATTTGTTAACTCCAGTTCCCACAGTGTTTGTTATTTGATGGCCATTGGTGCTAGGGAGTTGGTCTTGGGATCATCTAGATTCAAGGTTGAATCTCAGCAGGAATAACGTTTGTGTAACGGACGCCAACTGGGAGAGTTCTGCGGTAGAATAACGCTGAGCTATCACTCTGGATCACTCGCACTGTGCCTCCCATGCCCAATGGAGCCCTGACTAGGAGGTCGTTCGAGCCCGAGTGGCGAACTAGCGCAAGATGACCTCAGATCTAGCAGTGGCGGCCCTATAATGAGTTGCACTTCGGGCGACACCCCTTCAGACGCGCAGCCTTACACGATGACCAAAAAAATGGACAAAAGCCTATGTATAAAACTGACAAAAGCTACTAATAGCAATGCTATTATTTCAACAATGTGGCAGTAGTGTAGAAATAACACATTTTCAATGATTTTTCACGGATTTCTAACTATTAACATGTTTAGCGTCGATTTCCACAATGACTTCATGGCGGGGCGGGGCGGGGCTTCGCAGTGGTGCCCGGTCACCCCGTCACTAGGACCTCCCCTGATCTCTAGTATCCCTCATCCATGACAGAAGATCCCTTCAGCAGGGCACCAATCAAACGATAATCATCATCAGCATTAGGTTTACCACTGATTTTACTGTAACTTATATTTCATCAAATGTTAAAAACCGTGCTGAAAGAAAAAATCGCTGGCAGAGCGTGACAACATGGACCAACAGATAAATGAATAGTTGTCAACAGGCAGCTATAAATAAAGAGACAAACAAACACACAAAACAAACAGACAAGTGTGGAATAGCTTCTCATGAGAAATAATGCTTGAAATACTATTAGAGAAACCATACCGGTAGCCTTAATGAACCAGGTTAACTAAAAGGTAACAAATGGCCTCAATATTATATTATTAAGATTGTATATTTGTATATTATAAAATAACAAACAATAAAATTACACTCTAAAAATAAAATTGCTAACACCTGGGGTGGATTCCAATATGCAGTCTTCAGTCCTCGGTCTCTGCTTGTGGCCTCGCATTTCGCTGACGGCCCCCTCCGTGGAGAAAACAATTACATTTTCCCGCTGTCAGCCTAGCCACAACAACTTTTTGGGGGACTATTCTTCATTTCACCATCCCGTTTGCAAATGAGGAAATGACATTAGAATTGTAGCCTGATTATCATCGACTTTCAAATCTCTTCGAGACTTGGTCTGAACAAAAGAGCATAACAATTAACATTTCTCAAACAGCATTTCCCAAATGACCTCCCTTGTTTGCTTCCCAACAAAGTGGGAGGAGTTCCCGTATTTGCGGGAACTCAGAAAGTACTTGCATTGACTCTTGACCTGACTGGTAGCAACGCTGAAGCTGTTGCATCACTAGGAGGGCACGGCCTGGCTATTAGACTTGAGCGTTTGTGAGATATTGAAATACAATTCTGTTGTCGGTGACCTCATCACGAGGCCACGATGAGGTAAGTAAACAAGGGAGGAGTCAGCATATTGGAATCCACCCTTCATGTAACTTTATTAAGTCCACAAGATCAAGTCAGAGCTCATGAACGCAAAATGTTGAGCATCATTGGTACAGGTGGGCTCCCATTAGTGCGACATCACATGTAATTGCATCAGCAGTACAGAAATCTCCCATTTGTTAGGTCCATAGGCTTTACAACAGAATATTGCAAGCACAGAATGGAAATGAGTGTGAGAAATCTGCCTATTTAGTGTGCATGCAGACAGATGCAATGGACTTCCGGTCCATTTTTTTAGACTTTGGCCTACAGTGCCATTCCAGATTTTGACGTTGACACGCTGTGAATTTGGGTTTGTCTGCCCTGGGTTGACAATTTTGATGAATGGAAATACATGTGTAGGCTACTGTAAATGCATGTGGCTTGGTATTTTCAATTCTAGTAGTCTACAGAGCATTAGGCCTATTAGAAAGAATACTGTTGGTAAATGCCTTAAATACCGGTAATACTATTTCGACCTTGCAAGCAGACAACAAACTCTGACAAGCAAAAAGCTACGCTATTGTTACACGAGACATGGACCCTGATTCATGCCTACTAAGTTTACGTTTGAAACGGCAATGTACTCTAGGCTACAGTGAATTAATAACGACCGACTCGGCAGTGCAGTGCATCCCTCACAGTGGCTGGCGTGGGTGGATTTGGAGGTCAAGTGTATGCTTCTGTCAGTGAGAGTCTGAGACACCACCAACACCATGCTAAAGCTACAGCAATTACTTACACGGATGCGGCGCAGTTTTTATATTCAAATCACATGTAAACGGACCATCATATGACAGAAATAAGCATGCACGCGCTGGAGTTCAAATATTCGCATGATGAGCTGTCAGTCGTCAGCTGTCAGTTTCGCTTGCGCATGATACTGTAAATGACAGTAGCAAGCCTTCTGTGGTGTGCCGTGTTTTGGCGTTATGACTTTATGCTCACTAGTGTCAAGTAGAGCGATGTAAAGAGATACATATCAACACATAACTACTACAACGAAATGCACTGTTTTATAGATGAGGACAGACAGATCCATCGTCTGATCAACATCTGCCCTGGCTGAAGCGTATGTTCACATAACGGGGAGGAAAGGGAAGAAATGGCATACTAGCAACAAAGTAGGTCATGTTTTACTTAAGAGAAATAACACACCTGAGAGTTGTCATTGACTGCAACGCAGAAAAGCCGTTTCGATACATAATTCTTGGAAATGAATCGCAGGAGAGACTTCACGTTACTCCTACAGGGAAGCGCCATCTTGCTACCGTAAATCTGTGGTACGGACGGTGTCTGAGAAGGACCAAACAGTTCCGTGTGTATTACCGTAAATACAAGATAGCGTGTAGCCTAGTACTGTGTGCTGTAGTGTACAGTCGATACAGAATCTGTTGGCTGCTCCTGCGTTCTGCTCTGCTTGTAAAAATATATATATATGTGAGTGGATGTTATAATAATAATAATAATAATAATAATAATAATAATAATAATAATAATACAGGATAATTGTTATTATTTATTTACCTTTTTATTTTTTATTATTATTATGCCTTTTATTATGCCTATTATTATTATTATTATTATTATCATTATTATTATTATTATTACAGGGTCTGTGTGCATGATTTTTTAAATTATAATTCTGTAGAATAATGGAAAATAATGCTATGGCATAACAGCTGTGTAAAAGGTTTGGGTCCAAGACGGAACAGAATAGAACAGAAAGGGGGGGGGGGGGGGTCGGGGCTGAGGATGGAGTTAGAGCCGTGCTCTGTGCTGTGCCGTGTATGATTATGTGATTATGCAGGCAGAGGGCCGATTGGGTTACGCATGCTCTCAGGGCACTAAGCAGTCCACAGAGGCACAGCAAGTTCACCATACACACACACACACACACACACACTGAGACACACCTCTCTCTCCCCCCACCTGGCTATTTCTCACACGCTTTGTCTTTCTTCTTTCTCACCTTGTTGCACTCTGTCTGTCTCGTTCTCTTTTAACCATCCTCTTCACCTTTTCTCTGTCTCCTCTGTCTCTCTCTCTCTCTCTCTTTATTTCTTTCACCCACTCTCACACACATATGCGCACACACACATGTGCGCACGCGCACACACACACACACACACACACACACACACACACACACACACACACACACACACGCACACGCACGCTGTCTATCCCCAGAGCAGAGTCGACATCTGTTGCTCGTTTCTCTCTCTGCACCTTTTGCATCTGGATGTGTTTGGCAGCCGGCGCTGGGCTGCACTGCGTCAAAATATCGTTTCATATTCATTATTATCTTCTCACCTGAGGCAGTGTGGTGTAGTGTGGCGCTGCTACAGTGCCGCCACATATTAAAACCTGCCGTACGTACACACACTTCACTATCTTTCTTTCCTCTCCTTCTTTCTTACTTCTCCCTGACTTTTGGTGTTACGGTAGTACGGTGTGTGTGTGTGTGTGTGTGTGTGTGTGTGTGTGTGTGTGCCGCTCTTTTTGGTTTGGTTAATCAATGATTTTCGATCGCCTTTTCATTATTTGTCATAAAATATTATTTGTCATAATATTTTATATCACCTATTGAAATGTCTACTGTCTTTAGTCCTCTCCTTCTCTCCCTTATTTCTTTGCTCGCTTTGCTATCCATCCACAACTCTCTCTCTCTGTGTTGCTCTGTTGCGGCTGTTGACTTTCTGTATGAGGTTGTGTGCTTTTTTTATTATTAATTTCTTACTATTTGCCTTCAACAGTGTGTTGTACAGTGTTCATGCTGGATCCCACATTTTAAAAGTTAAGACAGCCATATGTGCGTGTGTGCGCGCACACACACACACACACACACACACACACACACACACACACACACACACACACACACACAACTTGGACATGCTGATGTGGTCCCTTTGTCTAGGTCTATAGCTTTAGGTAATACACCCCCCTTCTCTCTGTAACACGCACACACGCACACACACACACACACACCTACGCAGCCTGTAAAGCCCACACCCACCCAGTGTGTGTCAGAGCCTGTGGCCTCTGGTTCCTGCCCACCCGTGAGAGGTCTGTCTGTCTGTCTGTCAGTCTCCATACCTCCACTCCACCTTGTCTTTCCTACCCCTCTCCTTCACCTCTACTCCACCTTCTCTGCTCCCCCCCCGCTCTCCTCCCCCTTCTCCTCCTCTACTCCATCTTCACTGCTCCCTCTCCCCCTTCCTCTCCTCCCCCCTTCTCCCTTTGCTCCTCCACCTTCTCCTCCTCTACTCCATCTTCACTGCTCCCTCTCCCCCTTCCTCTCCTCCCCCCTTCTCCCTTTGCTCCTCCACCTTCTTCTCCTCTACTTCATCTTCATAGCTTCCCCTCTTCCTATCCCCCCTAACTCTCCACCACCTTCTCTTCCTCCTCTACTCCATCTTCACTGCTCCCCCTCTTCCTCTCCCCCCTGCTATCCTCCCTCTTCTCCTCCTCTATTCCATCTTCTATGCCCCCCCTCCCCCACCTCTGCATATATCCCGCCTTCTCCCTTCGTTCCTCCAGTAGACCACCTCTCCTGGACTCTACCTCTCCGTTCATCTGTTGTACCTCCTCCACTCCTCCACTATTCCTCCTCCTGCTCCTCCTCCTACTGATCCCCCAACTCTCTTTTTCAACCCATTTCCTCCACTAGACCAGGGGTTTTCAAAGTGGGGGTCGGGGACCCCAGGGGGCCACGACAGGTTGGCAGGAAAAATATAACAAAATAAAATTAATAATTTAATGAATTGAATACAAACTAAATCAAAAATAGGCTTTAAAATCCCAGTCTTTACAATGTTAACATGTATTGTGCTGTCTGTAGTACTTGAATGGGTTTTGCAATGAACGAACGCCAAGTGGTGAAACCAGGTGCACAGAAAAATAGTGTGGCACGGCCCATGTCAGGGGGGCATTGTCATGGTAAAGTTAGGAAAACCCTGCACTAGACTACCGAGACCACCTCCCCTCACTCCCACCTCTCCACATCTCTTCACTGCACCTCCTCCCCATGTCCTTCCATATCTCTAGTCCAGCTCTCCTTTACTGCCCCTTCCCCCAGAGGCGCATCTTGCTACCAGGCAAGGCAGGCAGCCGCTTGGGGCCCCCAAGCCTCTAGATAGTGAATAACAGCCCACACTTTACCACAGTATTGGCAATTTTAGTTCAAATGTTAATTATTTAGCATTTTTGCTTGGGGCCCCAGCTGATCCTAGAATCTCCTCTGCCTTCCCCCCTTCACCTCTGTAACACCTGTGCTGTCTTCAAATTCTCCTCACGCCCACTTCTTTCTTCTCATCTCGCCTTCATCTCTCCTCTCCTCAATCTCTCTTTACTCACCCTATTTCCTCTTTACTTCTCTTGTTCTCTTTCCTGTGCTTTTCCTCTCATCATACCATCTCACCTCCTCCTCACTACCCCCTTTGCTCTCTTCTGGTCCCTCTTCAACTTTGCCATTCGGAACCGCTCCACTCATATTTTTCATATTTTTCCTAGTCTTTGTTTTTGAAACATATGCAAATATCTGTCATGTTTCTTCAAAAGTGTGTGTGTATGTGTGTGTGTGTGTGTGCGTGCGTGCGTGCGTGTGTTTGTGTTTTAAGGTAGTGTTTCAGTTAGTCATCCATGTGTTCTTCCGTCTGAGGCATATAAAGTGTACGGTATATGAGTGTATTGGGCCTACAGTGAAACATATGGCACTGTGATGTACCATGGCACAGATGGGGCATCACACACACGCACGCAAGCACACACACACACACACACTGTCGCACGGACGCATACACACACACATGGATGCACACAAGCACACACACAGACACACGGATGTACGTATGCATGCACACACAAGCACGCACGCACAGACACACACACAGACACACAGACACACACACACACACACACAGACGCATATGCACGCACATACACACACACAGACACACATGCACGCACATACACACACACAGACGCACATGCACGCACACACACACACGGACGGACGGACACATGTATGCACACACATACACACGGACGGACACATGTATGCACACACACACAAACACACACACACATCTTCCCACTCCTCTGTCTGACTCTCCCTGTGAATTTGCCAACCCTTACCATATATTACTCCCATATACTGTATTACTCTCATCTCAAAAGCAACTCGGAACAGGAGAGGTGAGTTAGAAAGACTTGTAGTGTGTTTCTTTACAGCGTCATGGCTAACGCCAATACTGTAAGTAAGCAAATTACTTTTGCAATTTCCCACTGGCACGCCTTTGAGAAATAGGATGCGGTTGGTAGACTGAGTTTTTTCAGCTGTACACATTGCTCTTTAACCCCTTAATGCACGCTGTACCTCCAGTGTCACGCTGTCATTGAAAATTGTACTACCATACTACTACCATACTACTACAATACTACGACATAACACAGGGCCTTTAGTAATGCACTACGACTTGGTCATTGCCATTCTGGTAACAGCAAATTTATAACGCCATGTCTTAATGGGTAAATTGGACCCCATTAGACATCTAGGCATAGGGGGTGGAGATGTAAGTTGTCAATTTTTTGTTGCAGTATGTTGACACACACACACATATACAGTACATACAAAGCATGCACTCACACATGCTGCATACATGCACACACACACACACACACACACACACACACACACACACACACACACACA
>NC_085869.1:32442345-32452345 GCF_034702125.1 Engraulis encrasicolus | reverse complement strand
TGTGGAGCTAGAAACTGGAATATCAAAGTTCGCCCTATCCCCGCAATGATGAAGAATCTTTTAAAAATTCCAGATCCAGATCACCACCAACCACTTGTTCCTTTCATCATTTCCAACAACTGTGCAAAATGTCATCAAAATATGAGTTATCCTGCCAGAGAGACAAACAAACTAACAGACAAACAGACAGACAAACCAACGCAACCGAAAACATAACCTCCTTGGCAGAGATAAATAATAAAGTCGCTGAAAGCAGCAGAGTGTGTGTAATTTTTTCGCGTATTACCTGTGGGAGTCTTTACCCTGCACCTGCAAAGTGATGGATGTCCCCATACTCTGCAGCACAATGCACAGCACAGCTATGCCTATAGATTCATATGTTTGTGAATATAGTATGTGTTCGTGTCAGTGTCTGCATGCATAAACGATCCCGCAATGTGGTTTTTGCTCAAAATGTCCCGAAGTACTTATGCAACAGTGCACTGTGTGTGTGTGTGTGTGTGTGTGTGTGTGTGTGTGTGTGTGTGTGTGTGTGTGTGTGTGTGTGTGTGTGTGTGTGTGTGTGTGTGTGTGTGTGTGTGTGTGTGTATTTCAGAGTCTGTGTGAAAAAATGGCAAGCAGTGAGAAATTATGCATAATGTATTTATGTGTTTTATATGCGGTAGCTGATCATGTGTACCATGTACGTTTGCATACGTGTGTGTGTGTGCGTGTGCAAGCGTGCATGCGCGTGTGGATCTGTGCAATCATGCAGCAGTCGGCCACATGTGTGCATGTGAGGTGCTTGAAGAGAGGTGTATGTGTGTGTGGGGGGGGTGGAGGCTGGGGGAAGCAGACTGACACACACGCACACACACACACAAACACAGACACTCAGACACACACACACATGCACACAGACACACACACACACATGCACACAGACACACACACACACACACACAGAGGGTCCCAGAGGAAGACAATGTTTCAGCACCTTGTCTCCTTCCCTGTTACCACAATGACAGGAGAGAGAGAGAGAGAGAGAGAGAGAGAGAGAGAGAGAGAGAGAGAGAGAGAGAGAGAGAGAGAGAGAGAGAGAGAGAGAGAGAGAGACAGACAGACAGACAGACAGACAGACAGACAGACAGACAGACAGACAGACAGAAAGAAATTATACACAAAGACAAAGAGATGGGGGGTGAGAGAGAGAAGGAAAGAGTGAGAGTAAAAGAGGAAGAACCGAAAACATAGAGAGAGAAGTGAAATGAAAGTCAGCAGGAGAGAGAGAGAGAGAGAGAGAGAGAGAGAGCAGGACCGAGAGAGAGAGAAAGAGAGGCAGGGTGAGAGAATTTAGCTGGTTTTGCTTCTTGATCTTCGCACCATCATCCACCACAATCTTCAGGAGCCAAGGCCAGAACACACACATACACGCACACACACACACACGCACGCACGCACACGCACGCACACACGCACACACACACACACATACACACACACACTCATCTGATCCAGCAACACATCCTCACAACGGCCCTGACAGCTTACTCTGCGCACACACACACACACACACACACACACACACACACACACACACACACACACACACACACACACACACACACTTGTGTTTCCTTTGGAAAAAATCCCCGCGTTTGATGGAGGCCTCAGCACTCTACTGTCGCGTTTCTGCACATTAACACGTCTGACACACACAAACACACACACACACACAGCACACAGCACACTGACAGACGGAACCCACAAAGACTCAGAAAAACAATAATACGGTTCCGGCGTCTAGTTTTTTAACATTCAATCTAGTGCTGTTTTTCTTCACGATCTAGAAACTAGATGCAATGTATACAGATGGTAATCCCCAGCCCGTGCAAGAGAGAGAACAGGACTTATCAAGCGATGGCAGATAGGTAGAAATAACAGAATGGACACTGTGATTAAAATCAGTGTTATAATGGATGGACATGGGATATAATGTGTTAGAGTGGTGTTTTTAAGATAATAGTGCGTGCATACCCTCCCTCTGAGAACCACAATGAATTTAACACTCTGCTTTTATTTTTACACAAAATCTTCTGAAGACCGTGTAGTCATTCTTTTTCCTTGTATTTACCTTTGTGCTGCATGTTTTTGTATTGTCCTGTTTAACTTAATTTCAATTTCATAAATTTGCTTTCTATTAAACTTTGGCACACATTGGTTAGCTTTTGGGCTCATCTCCTCTGACACATTTTTAAATTATTTTGTTCACACAAATACTCACATACGTATGAGATTACATATATTGAGAAATTCATGCATCTTTGTGCATATTTCAGAATATTATATTATTAGCGTATACATCATGACCATCATCATTATTGGCCTTATTTGTCATTATTACCCCTACCGAGGAGGTTATGTTTTTGGTTGCGTTGATTTGTTTGTCTGTCTGTTTGCCTGTCGGTCTACAGTATTTGTCTATTTGCAGGATAACTCAAGTTATGAACGGATTTTGATGATTTTTTCTGGAGTTATTGGGAATGACAAAAAGAACAAGTGATTACATTTTGGATCCAGGAATTTTTTCAATTCTTTCGAATCTTCACCATTGCGGGACAGAGCAAATTTTGACCTTCCTGTTTCTCACTCCACAAAAACAAGGCAGAAAGACTTGGGGAAAAAACAGGTTTAACATAGTAAAATGTTCTATCAAGCAGCTCTCCAAGTGCATTTCTATTTCAACAGTGTGCAGTGTGTGTAGGGAACTCTGGTGTGGCGGCTCTCAAAGCATTGTCCGGGGACCACTGGAGGTCTGCCAGAGACCTAAAGTGGTCCGTGAGGGGATTTCGATGAATGTAGTCAGCCTTTCCAAGGCAAGCTAGAAATTATATATTTCTAACATTATTAGACCATTACCTGTAACTTGTAATACATGTACGCCTTAACTTGTTCGTTTACTACAATAAGACAGGCCTGTTATTTTTATAAAATAAACATTGATATACATCTGAACTTACAATATCTAAAACCTCACCAGTGGTCCCATGAAGAAAATGGACAAAGTGGTCCTCGATTATTAATGAAGAAAGATGGACAAACACTTGTTTAAGGTAAGGTGTGGTGTGTGTGCTCTGTTCCCTTATGGGTGTGTGTGGTGTGTGTGTTCTTTATGCTGGGTGTTCCCTGGCATGTGTGGTGTTTGTTCCATGTGCTCTGTATAGTTCCCTGGCTGGCATGTGTAGTGTGTGTTTTCTGTCTTGTGTGCTGTGTGCTGTGTGCGTGTGTGTGTGTGAGAGAGAGAGAGAGAGAGAGAGAGAGAGTGTGTGTGTGTGTGTGTGTGTGTGTGTGTGTGTGTGTGTGTGTGTGTGTGTGTGTGTGTGTGTGTGTGTGTGTGTGTGTTCTGTGTATGGTTCCCTGGCTGGCGTGTGTGGTGTGGGGAGTTGTTCTGTTCCATGCTGTGCTGGATGTCACCCCCCTGCTCTGATTACAGACAAACCACCATGAGAAATGTCCTCCTCCTCTCCAGGCAGAGCCATGTCAGGACAGATAAAGACCCCTGATGACTCCAGACGCTGTGAGGCCTCTCCTCCTCCTCCCCATCTCTCCCCATAGATCTCCTCCTCCTCCTCTCCAGAGCCATGTTAGGACAGATAAAGACCTAATGACTCCAGACACGGTGAGGCCTCCTCATCCTCCTTCCCTCCTCTCATCCTCTTCTTCTCCTCCTCCTCTTCCATCTCTCCCCCCTCCTCTTCTTATCCTTCTCTCCTCCTCCTCCTCCCTCTCTCCCCATATGTCTCCTCCTCAACAGCGGCGGTAGCCATTTTGGGGGCCCTGGCAAAATATAAGCATGGGGTCCTCATGAGTTGTCGTTGCTCGTCACTTATCATGGTGTTGCTGAGTTTTGGGGGGCCCTATAGAGGGCGGTTTTGCTGGGGGCACTCTGCAACTGCCTAGTCTGCCTATTGGTATATCCAGCTCTGTTTGCCCTCTTCCACTGTCGCTCCCCCTGCCCTTTATTTCACATACCTCATCTTCTTTGCCCAATTCTCTGGTTCACCTCCATCTTCTTATTATTATTATTTTCTGTGGTCTTTTCTCATAACTCTCTTTTTCATTCACTCCCCTCTTTAATAATCTCTCGGTCCCTCTATTTCGCTCTTCAATGCTTGAGAAGGTATACAGTGGAAGGAGAAAGGGAGAAGAGGAGGGAGGGGAGACGAGTGCTTGTCCTCGGTTCTAATCATCTCTCTCTCTCTCTCTCTCTCTCTCTCTCTCTCTCTCTCTCTCTCTCTCTCTCTCTCTCTCTCTCTCTCTGAGGGGAGATGAGAGCCTGTCCTCGGCTGGGCTAGATGGTTCTAATCAGATGCAGCTCTCTGCATAAATTAGTGCTGCGGTTTATCAAACGCACCAGCGATACGGGTAAGATGAGCCTGCGCCTCATTTCACACACACACACACACACACACACACACACACACACACACACACACACACACACACACACACACACACACACAGAGAGAGAGAGAGAGAGAGAGAGAGAAAGAGAGGGAGAGAGAGACAGACAAGGAGAGAGAGAGAGACAGAGAGAGAGAGAGAGAGATAGCGAGAGAGCAGTGATATGGGGTAAGATGAGCCCTCTCCTAATTTGACCACAGAGTGGGCCCAGCTTTAGTCACACTGACATCATTAATTTGGTGTCCTCAACATGGGGGGGTGGAGAGGAGAGGAGATGAGATGAGATGATGGAGGGATAAGGTGGAGGAGGAGAGGAGAGAAAGGAGAAAAGGAGAGAAAGGAGAAGAGGAGAGGAGAAGGAGGAAGACAATAAGATAGAGGGAGGAGCTGGAAGAGAAGATGGAGAGGACAAGTGAAGAGGAGTAAAATGGAGGAGGAGGAGGAGGAGGAGGAGGAGGTGAAGGAGAAGAGAAGATGGAGTAGAAGAGGAAGAGGAGAGAATATGGAGAAGATGGCAGAGAAGGAGGAGAAGAGTAGAATGAAAGGATGAAAGGAGGAGAAGAGGAGGAATATGGCAAGGAGAGGAGAAGATGCAAAGGGGGGGTGGAGAAGGAGGAAGAAGGGAGAAGAAGCTGGAAGGAGAGGATGAGGAGGAGAAGCGAAGAGAAGATGGGAGAAGAGGAGGATGGATAAGGAGGAGGGAGAGGAGGGGGTAGAAGTAATAATTGTCTCTTCAGATATGAACCCAGACATCGGATCCGCCCAAGAAAGAAGTCTGGTATGGAACTGATGCAAACTTGTTTTGAGGGGACGCTACTCTCTCATCCTTGATTATTTGCTCCTTGTTCTCTCTCTCTATCTCTCTCTCTCTCTCTTCCTCCCTCACCCCTTCCCTCCCTCTCTCCTTCTCTCATTCCATCTTTTCCCAATCTCTGGCCAAAACAAAGTGGGGAAAGTAAAAGAGAAGTATGCTCCAACTGGCACAATTTCCCATTCTACTGCCCTCCATCCCCTCCTCTTTTTTCAAATTGTTGTACTCCATCGTATGCACACATATCTAAGTTACTATTGTACAGGGTTCAAAGAGATGGTGGGGAAAATGGTTAATGAAGTGGATATAAAAATACTAATGAAGGGCTTTAGCTGTTGGCTATGGATAGTGATGAATGGCTCCTGTCTGATTAATGTTTAATTGTCTAACATGGTTTTTCCCACTTCTTTTGTTAATAAAATGAAATGGACACACACGCCTAGCATTCTTACTTACACCCACATTTATCATTTTGCACACATGCACACATATTTGAAATGCACATACTGGAGAGGCACACATACTGTAAATGCATATACATACACTACTTATACGGCATACACACGTGCACACACAAGAATGTGGAGAGGAGAGGAGTAAGGGAGAGAGGAGTGGTGTGTTGTAGATTGGAGTGGGGTGGAGAGGAGAGGAAAGGAGACGAGAGGAGAGGGAAGGAGAGCAGAGCAGGGGAGAAGAGAGAAGGGGAGAGGAGTAAGGGAGAGAGGAGAGGAGAGGAAAGTAAAGGAGTACGGGAGAGAGGAGAGGAGAGGAGAACGTTTGTGTTGGCCAGCCGAGCTGCTGTGGCTTTGATGATTAAATCATTTATTGGTGTAAGGCCATTGGTGGGCTGCATTAACACATGGCTGCGTGTGTGTGTGTGTGTGTGTGTGTGTGTGTGTGTGTGTGTGTGTGTGTGTGTGTGTGTGTGTGTGTGTGTGTGTGTGTGTGTCTCCACCGGCCCTGATTGTACAGAAGTAACGGCAGCCAGGCCCACCGCACACGTCTGAGTGATGAAGAATGAAGTGTGCGAGCATGTGTGTATGAGAGAGAGAGAGAGAGAGAGAGCATGCGTGTGTGTGTGTGCGTGTGTGTTCTACATTCACCTGTGTGTGTGTGTGTGTGTGTGTGTGTGTGTGTGTGTGTGTGTGTGTATTCTACATTCACCTGTGTGTGTGTGTGTGTGTGTGTGTGTGTGTGTGTGTGTGTGTGTGTGTGTGTGTGTGTGTGTGTGTGTGTGTGTGTGTGTGTGTGTGTGTGTGTGTGTGTGTGTGTGCGTGTGTGATTAATCACAAAACATTATATTGAGACAGGGACAAGAGTCAAAGGGAGGCCTCTTGGGTGTCTGAAAACACCCTGTACAGTCTAACACCTACAGTCCTCTATGACAGACACTCTTGCCCTCGCTTTCTAACACACACACGCACGCACGCACACGCACGAAGTCACCCTCTGAACTGTAACACCTCACACACTGTGGCAGACACACTAGGAGGTTAAAGGGTGCTGCTGTTTTCACCACCAGATGTTAACTCTGAAACGGACTAACACACACACACGTACACACACACATACACACACACACACACACACACACACACACACATACACACACACACACACACACACACACACACACCTGTGTCCCAGTCTAGAATATGTCATGCCTGACAAACTTGCTTGAGAAGAAAAAATGGGGGATCTGCGTGCTCAAGTAGAATTTTTTGAGTAAGCCACTGACCTCTGTGGACGATCCAATGTCAGATACAAGACATCTCCATTTTTAAGGATTACAAGCACACACACATACACACGCACGCACACACACACACACGCACTTTGCCTATATCACACATATACAATCACAGACATACATATATCCAGAGCCCACCAACATTGGAAAAAGTAAGCAAAAAAGAAAGCAAAAATACATTTAAAATGTTATCAGTATTATTTTATTATACAGTATTTTATTACTTTTTAGTTCATTGGTAATATATTTTTTTATATACGGTATTCATTTACGACAATTATATATTTATTTACGACAACATTGCTCTGACCAGTGTATACGATGTACTATAGCAGGCATGAAAACCCATTAGAGTGATACTGTGAAAGGTGAAGCGTAATAGAGCGGGCGATCGCTGGTTGTACTCATGGGAGATGTCCGTCACGATTAGGCTCAACGGGCAGACCGAGGAGGGTCCTCTGGCATGAGGGCCACCCAGATGTTGAACTCATGTCTCCATGCATGAATGTGAGAGAGGGCGAAGGAAGGGTGTGTGTGTAGTATGTGTGTGTGTGTGTCTACGTGTGTGTGTGGGCAAGGCTTATGCGGCCCCCACATGTGTGTTTGCGGATGTGTGTGCGTGCGTGAGTGTGTGTGTATGTGTATGTGTGTCTACGTGTGTGTGTGGGAAAGGCTTACGCGGCCCCCACCTGTGTGTGTGTTTGCGTATGTGTGTGCGTGCGTGTGTATCCCAGTCGTAATGACACAGACTGGCCACAATGCAGGATCCTCTCTCCTATCTCTGTCAGCTCCAATCTCCCACCCTTTACATAAACTGAGCATCTTCATGTTTCATTTAATTTTAGCTTCCTGTATTTTTTTTATTGTTTTGGTCATTTTAATTTGCACTATTTTTTCAGAAAATCATGATTGCATCTCATGATGCACTTAAATATACTCTCATAGGTGTTTTGTTTCAGTATCAATATCAGTGCTGACTTTTGATGCCTACGGATCATTCTTGTATTCAGGTATTGTAATTTAAGGTAATGTGCGTTGATAAAGATATTCTGAGTGACTGAGCGACTTTGTGAATGAGTTTGTGAGTGAGTTTGAGTGTGTGTGTGTGTGTGTGTGTGTGTGTGTGTGTGTGTGTGTGTGTGTGTGTGTGTGTGTGTGTGTTTGCACAGTAACCCCTGAGAGCCATCAGTGCAGAAAGGACTTGATGATAAAGAGATAAATATGTTGGGTCTCGAGCCAAGACACACATAGACAAACACACACACACACACACACACACAGTCACAGTCACAGTCACATACAGTACACACATACAAAGTCAACCATACAAGACCTTGTCAGCATCTTTCCTTCTCTCATCCGTTCTCTCTTGCTCAGCGTTTATCATGGAGAGTGACATAGTGGAGTGACATATGCAGTGATACGGTGTGTGTTACTGTCCACTCACGTCTGTATTTAGGGCATCTATACTGTACGTATGTATATGTTTATATGTGTGTGGGAAGGGTTCAATGTCTATGTCTGGTTGTAAGGGTTTGTTCCTCTCTGTGCGTGTGTGTGAATGCACATGTTTGTGTACATAAGAATGTGCATGTTTGTGTGTGTGTGTGTGTGTGTGTGTGTGTGTGTGTGTGTGTGTGTGTGTGTGTGTGTGTGTGTGTGTGTGTGTGTGTGTGTGTGTGTGTGTGTGCGTGCGTGCGTGCGTGCATGCGCACTGTACATGTGTCTGGGCACATGTGTGTGTACGTTTGTGTGTGTTCACATGTAATACATGTGTCTGTGCATGTGTGTTCTGCACGTACATGTGTGTGAGTGTGCACTGTTTGTGATTGTACATGTAAGTGTGTGTATATGTGTGTGTTTACTGTAAGTAGGTGTGTGTGTGTGTGTGTGTGTGTGTGTGTGTGTGTGTGTGTGTGTGTGTGTGTGTGTGTGTGTGTGTGTGTGTGTGTGTGTGTTTGCGCTGTACTAACTTGTGTGTACTGTGTACTGTATTTGTGTGTACTGTGCGCACGTGTGTGTGTGCGTGTGAGTGTGTGTGCGCGGTACGCACCGTACATGTGTGTGAGTGTGTTGCGTACGTGTACGTGTCCGTGTGTGTGTGAGCATGCGTCGGCCGTGTCCTCCGGGCCTGGGCTGCTGTCAGCGCGGCGCTCCTCAGAGTGTGGTGGGGATATCGCCTTACACTGAAGTCATGAGTGGACCACCACCACCCCTCCCTCCACACTCCACCCCCCCTCTCTCTCTCGCTGCACCA
This sequence comes from Engraulis encrasicolus, assembly GCF_034702125.1. NCBI lineage: Eukaryota > Metazoa > Chordata > Actinopteri > Clupeiformes > Engraulidae > Engraulis > Engraulis encrasicolus. The sequence continues at coordinate 32,443,084 of NC_085869.1, read as the reverse complement.
AACCCTGTAATTTCAATTTGCATTTCATTTCAGCCTAATCTCTTTACATTCTCCATGCTCTACACAAACCTGCTGTTGTTAAGCTAAGGATGGGGAGGGAATTGGTGTGTGTGTGTGTGTGTGCGTGTGTGTGTGTGTGTGTGTGTGTGTGTGTGTGTGTGTGTGTGTGTGTGTGTGTGTGTGTGTGTGTGTGTGTGTGTGTGTGCGTGTGTGTGTCTGACGGGCAGTGGTGTAGTCTACATTTATATGGTGGGTATACTGTATATTTGAGCATTTTTTGAAGGGGGTATACTGTATATATTTGTGCTATTCAAAACAATGGATCAATCAATTTTAAGTGGGTATACTGAAATCCCTGAAATTTAGAAGTGGGTATACTCTGTATACCCGCGTTGTACGTAGACTACACCACTGCTAACGGGGGTGATGGCGTGGGGCTTGACATGTCAGTGGGACAATCAGACAGCGGCTTTAAGACGGACTTGTAGTTTTCTTCTCGCTCTGCTGTACGCATTCTTTAAATAACACAGATGTGAGCGTCTCTCTCTAAATGGTGCTGGATGCAGTTGTGGGTTCAGGTCCAAAAGAAATATGAAGTCAACGGTCGCTGGAGACATTTTAGTGAAAGGTACCGGTTTCCGTTTTTTTGTGAATCAATTTCTTTACATCCTTGCTAAGTCGTGCGTTTTTCTTTTACGATGATATGGGTGTCATTGAAAAGAGTCACAGATATAAAATA
>NC_085869.1:32407345-32432345 GCF_034702125.1 Engraulis encrasicolus | reverse complement strand
TGTTCGTTCCAGAAAAATTCTCTCTTATACGGCACATTTCTTCGACACATTAAAAAATCGTTACCACAAAAGCACGGATCTGGTTTTCTGAACACTGGTCTCTTTGCTGAGTTCGGATCGTTTGTTTTCCTCTCCGTCACCCGGCAGTGGCAGCTCTGTGGCGGAACGGTGTTTCTGTGTCGATACATAATCTTTCACATCACGCCCAAGCAGCTACCTCAGGGACCTCAGGGGGTTGCATGTGGGCCTATAGAGGCTGAAGGCTGAAGGTTTAAACTACTGCACCTCAGGACAGAAATATTCAGGAGTTTATACCGCTTGTCATCGGAGTTAATCTGTTTTATCCATAGAGTTGTCACCTCATAATAAAGTTTATCCATCAAATAGAAGCACTAACATTCCCACGTCACGCTACATTACAACGAGGGACCATTTCATACCCCAGGCAGCTATTGTAAAAGCATGCTCTTAGAGTCATTTTTACAATATGATGTCCAATCCGTTGGGGAGAGAACTTAACACCTGGGAAAAACAGTCTGCTGTATAAATAGATATACACTTTACAGCATTTGTATGGGATATACAGTACAAACTAACAACAAGTGGTAAGTGCGAGTACTTTGTAATTTTTAAGTAGTTTTTAAAATTAGCATTTTTACTTGTGCTTGAGAACATTTTGACCCAAGTACTTTACTCAATTACACTGGCACAAGGCCTAAGTACCGAGTCAAATTAGACTGATAAAGACAACATGGCATGCACAATAATAAAATTATCTGCTGGAAAGAAAAGGAATTTAAGCAGGATTGCGTGACAAGTTTTCACTATTCTACTTGTCCCACCCATCTTGGATCAATCATTTGGATGATGGCAAGAGAGAGGCCAGACAGGCTAACACATAGCTAACATATGCTAATGAGAGTTCACAGGTATGTCTCAATTTAAGAGGGTTGTAATGATTAATGATGCGCTGAGAATTTTGCTAATCTGAAGATTAGATAATCTGAAAGGGGATTTATATTTCTTAAAGGTTCAAACTCAGATTAAGTTTCAATAAAGTTCAAGTCAAGGTTCAGATTCAGTAAAACCATCAACAAATACACACTTTTACTGTAACAGGTCATCACTTCTTGAGATCTTTTTCACATTCAGCAGGGTATGTTTCTTTTGGAAGGAAGCAAGTGTCCCACAAACTGACACAGTGTGATATAACAGCTTCCACACGTTTGACAGCTTACTGAAGTCACTTTGAAGCGAAGTGCTTTAACCACGGTTACAAGTCATGTGATCTGATTGTCATCATTGCAGGGGAAGAGCTCTAAATCACACAGAATATCATATTCAGTCTCAGCCACTGTGTTAAGTTCACTGTGCAACTCAATGACAGCCTGTTTACTTAAGAGCATGCTTCATACATGAAGTGTCAAAGAGGTCCCACTTGCCCTTTGTGACCCCAGGACCTCAACCTTCAGTGATTACCCCCATTCCCCACACACACACGCACACACACACACTCCCTCTCCCTCCTACACACACACACACACACACACACACACGCACGTATGCACGCATAAACACACACACACACACACACACACACACACACACACACACACACACACACACACACACACACACACACACACACACACACACACACACACACACACACACACACACACACACACACACACACACACACACACCAAATCCCAGCCCCCTACCTCATTAGCAGATGCAGGCTGTCGTTTGACACCCACTGGTCCCGGGTCCCAGGGTCTCACGGCTGGGGTTTCCTCAGCCAATCAGAGGCAATCAGGGGCGGGGTGTGGAGAGGCGAGCAGGAAGTGGCGGTGCGGTTTCCTGCTGGTGTGGCGAAAGGCCTGAGTCCAGATCAGAGGCCCCGATAGCAGCCTGATGGATGGAGCACGCTGAGAACCACCTGCACTGAGTGGAAGCAGCCCCATTTGAGGAGGGCAAGAGAGAGAGAGAGAGAGAGAGAGAGAGAGAGAGAGAGAGAGAGAGAGAGGAAGAGAGAGGGTGAGAGAGAGAGTGTGAGAGAGAGAGAGAGAGAGAGAGAGAGAGAGAGAGAGAGATGGTGTCGATAACAGGCTGATGGATGGAGCACGGGGAGAACCACCTGCACTGGAGTGAAAGCAGTCATTTTACTCACCTTCCCCACTGAGAAAAGAGAGAGGAAGAGAGGAGAGGAAGAGAGGGAGGGAGCAGAGAGAGACAGAGAGAGAGAGAGAGAGAGAGAGAAGGCACACAAGGTGTACATAAAGAGAGAGAGGGTAGGGTGTTATGATAGAATGAAGAGAGGACAAGAGTAGGATGGTATGAGAGGGCAGTTTAGACAGATGAAAAGTACAATAATAAGCAGAGGGAAGAGGAAAGGATGGAGGGACGATGGGACACTTAAGAGTGATACAAAGAAAAAGAGAAAGGAAGAACTAGAGTGGAGGGAGAAAAACAGTAGAAAAGAGTGTTTGAAGAAGAGAGGAACAGGGCAGGAAGGGTAAGACAGCTAAAGATTGCTGAAGAGATAAAGGGAGGGAGAGAAAGAATAAGGATGACTGATGGGGGATCAAAGAGCTGGAAAAGGGAAGAGTGACTCTGTGTTCTGAGTTACTGTGTCATGCTGGAAAAACAATTAATTTCATGAATACAAAATTGTGATGCAGAGAAAACAGATCAAATTTGGAAAAAACAAATAACAATATGGAGAATTTTGAACAATAAAAGACAAGAACAAAATAGTGGTGTAGAGAAAGCGCTACGTAAAAATTTCGAGGAATAAAAGCCAGGAAAAAGTTAATGCTCATTCCTTTGCCAGTGTGTATCACATGACCGCTCTCATCACTCAGGTTCATATTAGTCACTTAGGTGACACTTCAGAATAGGGTTCACACATTAGCCACTAATACTAAATGCCTAATTACTGTCTAGATAAGTGACATTTAGTAAGGGCCTACTTGGGCCTTATTGCGATTATATCAATATTAACAATGGCCTTATTGGCTGTGAACAAAAATGTGAATACATAAGCTATAAGTGAATGACTTTGCTTAGATGTCTTATTTATAAGTCATACAGCTGACAGTTAGGCATGTAATAATGGCTAACACGTGAACACTAAAATAAAGTAGGCCTATTCATGTTTAATGAAAATACTTGATAGTCTTTATAATCAGTATGAGAAAGTGTTGGACCAGAATGGTATAGGATGAAACTGGCACACCCTGCTTACCGAAGATTCTTCCTTGCACTGGCACAGGTAAGCAGCAGGACCAAGAGATCCACAGCCTCAAATCAGTCCAACTTGAATACCAGGTTGTCTCACTCTCGCAACTAGTTTTACACTGTATAATTAATCACATTCCCTGGAATCAACTGCTAGATTGAAAAAATCTCCGTCTCCATTCCCATGTCTATACAGTACCTCAGTTCTCATTTATGTTTCTCTCTCTCTCTCTCTCTCTCTCTCTCTCTCTCTTCATTCTGTCATTCCTTCCTGCCCATCTGCTCTTGATTTCTTCTCCTCCCTTCAGAATATCCCTCCACTTCACTATTTCCACTTCATGCTACAAAGTAGAGAAAATATATAGAGAGAAACAAATATATAGAGTGAGTGTGTGAATGTGTCTCAGACAGGAGTGGAGTATAATAGAGAATGGAAGAGGTGAAAAGAGGTAGAAGAAGACATAGAGAGAGAAGAAGAAGAAGAAGAAGAAGAAGAAGAAGAAGAAGAAGAAGAAGAAGAAGAAGAAGAAGAAGAAGAAGAAGAAGAAGAAGAAGAAGAAGAAGAAGAAGAAGAAGAGTGAAAGACAAGAGACAAGAAAGATGAGGGACAAGAGAAAAAAATTATAGTGAGAGAGGAGACAGAGAGAAAGAGAGGAAAAAATAGAGAAAGTGAGGAAAGAGAGAAAAAAGAGAGAATATGAGTGTGGATGAAGAGAAGAGACAGGCCAAGGGGCCGCACGGCTAATTAGGGCTCTTCCAGAGAGCCAAGAGGAAGCAGAGCTGCCAGGTCCCCTTTCCCCCGCGATCCCTCACCCCGGCTGGGCACAGACCGCCCGGGGCTGGGCCCCCCTCCCCACGGAGCTCCCAGAGTGCGAGGTGCCAACTCCAATCTCCTCAATTTCCCCTTAAAGCTTCTTGAGGCCTTTATACCACCACCACCCTCACATAGACACACACATAGACACACACACACACACACACACACACACACACACACACACACACACACACACACGCACACGCACACGCACACGCACACGCACACGCACACGCACACACACACACACACACACTATCACCCGACACACACTCACATATACAGTACATACACAGACATGCATACACACCCACATGCATGCATACACACACATACGTACATAACTAAATAATACAAGCACACACAAGCACACACATATACATTCAATCCCGCTCCCCCCACTCTCTCTCATACATGCACACCACACACACACACACACACACACACACACACACACACACACACACACACACACACACACACACACACACACACACACACACACACACACAAGCACGCATGCACGCACACACGCACACGCGCGCACACACACACACATACAAATATACACAAAGCAAGTATTTACAAGTTGATGAATGGAGGCCAGGAGGATTACACGTTATTACAGTGCCAAGATACGGGCACGTTTGCGTGTACATGCATGCCTGCGTGTGTGTGTCAAGAGATCCACAATCCTGCAAGGATCCACAATCAGCCCTATAAGTCATCATACAGCGTCATCTGTATTGTCCCAGGTGTGTGTGTGTCTGTGTGTGTGTCTGTGTGTGTGCACGTGTGTGTGTGTGTGTGTGTGTGTGTGTGTGTGTGTGTGTGTGTGTGTGTGTGTGTGTGTGTGTGTGTGTGTGTGTGCGTGTGTGTGTGCGTGTATGTAGCCCATCTGGATCATCATTTTTCTGGACAAGAGACAGAGCCCTCCTGCCGGGCCGCGTTATGACGTGCCATCAACTTTACTATTCGCTGTGATTGAGGCATAAAAAGATATGCTTTTTTGTGACATTCAAACCCTTCAAAAGGTAATCAAAAATATGCTGACATACGTAGATTGCATGTACAAACCCACCCAAATGTACACACACACACACACACACACACAAAGTGTGAGGCCATACATAGTAATGCGCACGCATGGCCAAAGACACACACTCATGTGCATGCACACGCGCACACACACACACACACAAGTGAAAAGCCACGCAAATGCAAACACACACACACACACACACACACACACACATATGCGAGCCATACCATTATCATAGTATCCGGGACTGCTCAGCAGATGTGAGGCTCTTCTTACAGGTCGCGCACCAGCCCTGAATATTGGCACCAGCCACAGACCAAACGCTGGTAAAACATACCTAGAAGTGGATAGTTGTAGATTTCAGACAGAAAATAAATGAATAACGGGAGTATTTTTTTACCACCTATTTGCCTGTGACTGGTTGTGGGTTTTTTTTTTACCTCCGCCAAGGAGGTTTTGTTTTCGGTCGCGCTGGTTTATCTGTTTTGTTTTCTCTGTTTGTCTGTCAACAGGATAACTCAAAAAGTTATGCACGGATTTGGATGAAACTTTATGGAATTGTTGGAAATGAAAAAAAAAAGATTCAATTTTGGTGGTGATCCGGATCACAATCCGGATCCAGGATTTTAAAGATTCTTCACCATTGCAGGATAGGGCGAATTTTGACATTCCAGTTTCTAACTCAGTAGTATCAGTAGTTGGTGGCAAAGGTTGAGACTGACTGAGTCTTTCGGATGACTTTGTCCATTGCCCAGACAAAGCCGTCAACAGCCGTACTACCTGCCTTCTCACCCCACTCTTGCCCATTCTACCACCCTCCTCCCTTCCGCAAACCGAAACCTTGACATCCTCCTGGCATTCTACGTCTGCCCATCTCAAACTCAATCCCTGTCAAACCCAAAACCAGTGGTTCTCAGCGTTTTAACAAACACCCCCTGAACCTCATCATAAGCCTGCCAATGCCTCCTTGACCTCACCATAAGCCTGCCAACGCCCCCTTCAATATTGAAAAATTAAAATACACCATTGCCCCCCATTTGCAACTGAGCAACCCCCCCTCTCAGCTGTCTCCTTCTCACCCCCCCCCCCCCCCCCCAGAGTGCTCCCTAAAGCCTGTAGAGCCCCCGTTGAGAAACATTACCCTAAATGAACTCCTACTCCAGGACTCCATCCCTCTCACCTCTCTACCCCCACTCTGCCCTCCTCTCCTTCAATCCCTGACGATCCCTAGACACCTTAATCACTGCCGAAACCTAAACACCCACCTACTACTCTTCTTCAATTCATACCAAACTCATGACACCCTCGTGCCCTTACACCACACTCCACACTCCTCTATGCCTTCCTCCTCCCTAATCCCACAATACACAGCACCCGGGCAGGCAGATGTTCCATGTGGATGTGTGCGAGGCTGCTGAGACGAGGATGCTGGGTGTCAGGGGTTGTAAATCTGAGTACACACTGGGGGATTCTATCTCACAGCGATAAGTAGGATTTATCGCCCATAAGCAGGGATGTAATAGCCAGGGATAAAACTACTGATTTACTCCCCCTTACTCCCCCACCTGCACAAGACTTCTCATCTTCACCTCCTCCTACTCCACCTCCTTCTTGTCTCCTCCTCACCCACCTGGCGCAGTTTGATGTGGTTTGATCTCCACATTTCCCGCTGGATTGTTATATGTCGATGGGTGTATAACAGGGTAAAAAACAAGCAGTGTTAATTTAACATGTAGAGAGTCGATTTAACATCTTTTAGGAGTGTATTTTGTCCCAGGGTACTCTCCAAGTGTTGAATGAACACTGCATTGTCTATTAAAAGTATTTAAGTTTTACTACTAATTAATATTTAAGAACAGATCCAGTGGAGTAGTTGGAATTCAGAAATGCAAGGTTTATTGGCTTGAGAGAGGGAGAGGAGGCCTAGCCAAAGGCCCCCTCGCCCCCTCTCTAAGGAGTTAACAGCAGGACAGGTAAAAGCAGAAGAGAAAGAACAATGCTAGTGGCTGACTTTAAAAAGACCTCCACAGGAAATGAGGTCACATCGGATAATGTCACATACAGTGGTCTTAGCCAATAGCAATCAACACTAGATTCATAACAATCCCCTGGAGGCCTATTGGGAAATTCACCTCTATTGCCTCTTACAAACTAAGAGAGAGTTGTTCCTTCACATATAAAACAATGCATGGACATTGAAATAGTATGCATGAGATTGGGGGCAATATTCAGATACCTTCACTATGTGCACAGCACACGTACAAATATTCATACATGTAGTAGTATATGTATGTAGTACGTCATACTGTACTGCCATGATTTAGTAATGGGCCATGCCCACTGACAGATTGGCTGGGCCCAGGACAAAATCATCTGAAAGGGCCCTTCCCTCAATACATACAACTTAATTGGTCCCAATTCTGGGCCCCCTATCTCCCTGGGCCCAGGCCACCTGGCCTTTTTGCGAAGTCTTCCCCAGGCTGACAATGGAGAAAAAGGGTGCCAGCAAGGTTCTGTATGCCTCATATTTATTTCACAGACACAACAACGCTTCAACCAGCATGCACAGTCAGCATCTTTTCGCACCTCACAAATACAGCTTTACCACCATAACAAACGTATTATAGTCTCATTGTGACCTCAGAGATACAATCTGATTTGCTGTCATAAAAAGGTTTACGGTCATGCATGCACTACAATGTTAAAAAGACAGGAAGACACAACAATATTCAGTAATCACAGTCAGCTTTCAATGACATTAGACTTTGCACACACACATATTCAAAATGACTTAAAGTTATTTAGGTGCAGGATATTGGTCCAAGTCCCAATGTGAGGTAAGGTGACTTCCTCACCAGTCAAAATGATGTAACTAACTAACTGTCAACAGTGTTTGCGGCGTCAATAACAGAATGATATTGACGATCAATCCAGGCCCAGACTGTCAAACAGTTTGTGCTTTGAGGAACAGAATGACATATGACATATGAATAATATAAATTATTCTAGCCTAGCTTAGCACTAATGGAGTGCTCCTTAAGGGACTAAATTATTATTATTATTATTATTATTATTATTATTATTATTATTATTATTATTATGAATGCCAGCACCTGGGCCAAGCTGGAGGAGATGAGAGGAAGAGATGAGAGAAGAAAAAGAGTGTGAGGCCAGCGTGTCGATGTAGTGAAGAGACGAGTCGGGAGAGTGGAAGAGTGCAAGGGTGTCAGGCCTGTCGATGGAGTGCAGAGATAAAGAGGAGGAAGAGAGGGATAAGAAACGAAAAAAGGAAGAGTAGTACACAGTGTGAGGCGTGTCGATGGAGTGTAGAGATAAGAGAAGGAAGGGAGGAGAGGAGTCTGGGAAGCCGGGTGAACCTGATACGGCTCAGTCGGACGCAGCAGCCACTATCAAAGCAACCCTACTTCCGCTCATAAAGACCAAGCAGATGAATAGCCCTCCTTTACCCCTCCCTCTCTCTGTCTAACTCTCTTTTTTCCTCATGATTCAATCTATCATTTCATCCTCTCTCTCTCTCTCTCTCGCCTTACTGCACTATGCCGTATCTCTCTCTCTCTTTAGCAGATGAATACTTGAATGACCCCTTCATACCACCCCCGCCTCCCTTGCTCTCCTCCTCTCTCTGTCTTGCTCTCGTTCCTCCTTCTATGGTTTCACTCTCTCTCTCTCTCTCTCTCTCTCTCTCTCTCTCTCTGTCTCTGTCTCTTATGCTCTCTCACACTTTCTCTATTTCTATCTGGGTCTCTCGAACTCTCTCTCTCCCTTATCTTTTTTTTGCAGCCTCTTCTCTCTCTACCTCTTTCTATTTTTTTTTCATTCACGCCTCCCTCGCTCCATCTCTCTTTCTCAGTTTCCATATGATGGTGGAACCTTTCAAGTCAACTGATCTGCCCACCACATGATGAGTCTCATGATCCTCTATATAGGTCCATTTCAGTATCTAACCTCCCGTCCCCTCCTTTTGATTGCAGCCTTGTGATGCAAGTCAAGGTTTTATTCAATATCTAGCAAAAACACAATGCAATGGTCTTTTTTCCTCATTAAAAAGCAGGATGTAGTAGAATGTGGGAGGAAAACTCCAAAAGGTTGTTGTTCCTAGAAAGTGTATTGTTTACTCCATGGAGGCAGGCCATCAGCAAAGCAGGTGGACTGGCCACAAGCAAAAGATGGGGATGCGAGGTTAGGTAATGAGCTGGACCCTATGTCCATTTCCCTCCCCTCTCTCAGCACTACATCTCATACACACTATTTCACCAGTCTGCATCAACTGAGACAGTAGTCAGTCACTGATTGTTTTGCTCTCTTTTCAATGTGTGTGTGTGTGTGTGTGTGTGTGTGTGTGTGTGTGTGTGTGTGTGTGTGTGTGTGTGTGTGTTAGACCTATGATTTTTGGCCCAGGCCCGAGCCCGAACCCGAACCCGAGCCAATTTCGGGTCGGGTCGGGCCTGAAATGTCACTCATTACGTTCGGGTAGGGTCGGGTTCGGCTTCTCTATCGTTGACAGTTTTTTTTTTTTTTTTTTTAAATAAATAAATAGGCTATGTAGGCTGTGCGTTAATAATATTCCACGTCAGTTGATAATCCAGCAGTGCAGTGCCTGCTGCTAGAATGCACGCGCTTTCCCTCGCCTCTCCCTCCCATCACAGTGCGCTGAGGCATTTCGGCCGTGTTTTGGCCACGAGAGACGCGTGGTCTGCAAAAAACAGAGGTCGCCTCATCAACCCGACACATACTGTAGCCTAATAAACTCTTGCAATGGCAATTCAAGAACTCCTTCATTCCTGTTCTGCTGCTCGCGTCGTTGTTCTTCTTTGTCTCGCTGTCTCTCTCTGTGAAAGTGCCGCGCTAGATTTTTAAGGTCGTACTGCTGCTGTGGCTTATGGCCCAATGATCAGCCGGTCAAAATGACGGACGCCCTTAAAATTTTCCGCCAACTCTTAAAAAAAGCGTCAATGATGGATTATCGCTTAATGTAACCTCTGTGCACTGAAGTGCAGCATACACAGAAATATAAAAGATGGCCTGCATGTTTATACAGTCTATTTAACTTAGATTTCGTAACAAAATACTTTAATGGCTTTAATTTAAGGGCTTTGATTTGTTATCATAGATCACCCCTCCTTATAAATAAAATTTGAAATTTCGGGCTTCCCTCGGGCTCGGGCCTACACATCCAATAATTAGTCGGCCTCGGGCCGGGCCCGGCCCAATTCCCATGGGCCCATGTCGGTTCGGGCTTGGATTTTTTTACCCGTTCTTACCTCTGGTGTGTGTGTGTGTGTGTGTGTGTGTGTGTGTGTGTGTGTGTGTGTGTGTGTGTGTGTGTGTGTGTGCGTGTGTGCATGTGTGTGTGTGTGCGTGTGTGTGTGTGCACGACCGGAGTAGGATGGCATGGGGCCCCTAGGCTACAGGTTAATGTGTGCCCCCCAGAACGCAAATTTCGCAAAAAATGTATACAGATAGTGTCGAATTTACAGACTACTAATTAAGAATCATAACATGTCCACCAACTGTGCTCAACACGACATGTGTGGAGCCCCTAGGCTGCAGCCATATCGGTGTATTGGGGTGTGTGTGTGTGTGTGTGTGTGTGTGTGTGTGTGTGTGTGTGTGTGTGTGTGTGTGTGTGTGTGTACCCGTACACGTACCCACATGTTGGACTGTGCTAGTATTTGTAAGCATGAGTGCACAAAATGTGATTACATTTTGAAAGTGCCGGATGCTCATCCTGCATCAACAAACAAAAAAGAGTCACAGCAAATAAAACATCTTCCTCCAACCAGAGAGAATATCATATTTGTTTGTGAATGCTTTAACAGCTGAGGGGGTGATACAAGCTGTCCAGTATCTATGGTCATATTAAGTGAACATTAGCATCCAAAGTAATCAGTTCTGCTCAGTTGATGTGTAGGAGATCGGTTTTGTTTTTTTGTACAATATTTTTTTTTCTTGGACATGAGCAGTGGAAAATGATTTTCACAGAGACCAACAATGTTGTGTGTGTGCATGTGTGTGTCAAACACATGAGTAAAATATGGATCAGGAACATCTTTCATTGCAAAAGTGTAAGTGAGGAGAGTATATTTCATATCACACACCTACATTCATCTCCTCCTCTTCCTCCTCTTTTTATCCTTCCCTCTCATACGTTTTGTCACCCCTGCCTGTATTGATATGTTATTTCTACATTTTATCACTCTTCTCCACCTTTCATGTTCTCTTATTTCCATCCGCTTGTCTCCATCGCTTTCATTTCATGGCCCTCCAACACCTCCCCCCTCCATCACTGTATCCTTCACTTTTTTCCACGCACATCCCAATTCTTTATTTCATTTAATCTTGGCTTTCCTTTCCTTTCTTTTCCTTTCCTTCCTTCCCTTTACTCCTCCCTTTCTATCTCTCTCTCTCTCTCTCTCTCTCTCTCTCTCTCTCTCTCTCTCCGTACAGTAAAGTGTCTGGGTGAAGCCATGGAGGTGATGGCTGCTGAACAGGCCTTTGAAAGTGTAACGTGAGAACGTCTGATCAGAGAGAAATAGCGAAAGAGATAAAAGTCGGGAGACAGTAAACTGAGAGAGAGTGAGAGAGAAATACAGAGACGGAGAGACAGAGAGAGAGAGAGAGAGAGAGAGAGAGAGAGAGAGAGAGAGAGAGAGAGAGAGAGAGAAAGAGAGTGATAGAAAGGGAGGAGGGAGAGAGAAAGAGAGAGGGCTGGTATGAGGGAAAGCCGATAGTGGGTTACACTTGTGACGGTACCGGCTCTTGCCTTTGTTGTAGAGGATTCTGCTTTTAACTGGAAACAGGTTTGGGTCCCCTTAGCCATGGAAAATTCACACCCAATTCCTGCTGTACGCGCAAACACACACAACACACACACAACACACACACACAACACACACACACACACACACACACACACACACACACACACACACACACTGATTAGCCACATGCTGGACATAATGCATGCACACACAAATTCTATAATAGGCTACATAATTCTATAATACAATACAATAACATATTCATACACACCTTCTTCGAAAGATGAACACTGCATGTGAAAAAAAAAACTATAAATAACTTCATGTTGCATACGTGTATACAGTCAAGACAAAAATGTGAAAACATTGAACACTTAACATTTTCAAGAAAGAACTGTAATAACATATTCAGCAATAATTTCAGTGGCAAATGTTGTTGGGTCCTCCCTGGGTCTGCTGGCTAATTTTCTCCGTCGTCTGGTACAGGCAGTCTTCTGGATTCCCTTCATGTGGACTCTACTCAGTTCATTTGTGGCCATCTGCTAGAAAGCTACCAGGACCCTGCTCTGCTGTAAAGGCTGACTGAGAGACCTGAACTGTTTCAAGCTAAAGCATACAGTAAAGCGTTGAACACTGTTGCGAAAGAAAGAACGGCAAGAACAAGTTCAGAATGTTATTTTCCTGTCAGACATTGCTACAGAGTTTCTTCAGTGTTTCTCTGTCGTCTGGCACAGGCACATCTTGTGGACTCTACTGTAGTTCATTGTGCCATCTGTGAAAGAAAGCTGTATCACGATCCAGCTCTGCTGTAAACGCTGGATGCAGATTCAATCTGACAAAAGGCCTGAATTGTTATAAGTCATGTTTTTTTAGCTTGAGCGAAATCGGCGGTAGTATTTTCAGATCCCTCTTTGCCACAGCAACCTGTTCAGTGGCAGTGGCGGCGAGGTTGAATGAGGTCACACACACTTGTCCTGCAAATGCCTGCACAGGTCCACAACACAGTGGTGATTCTACCCATTTGGGGGCCAAGGGGAGAAATATACACAGCAAAAACTGGAATGTTGAAATTTCAGGGTTAAACATGCCAGAGTTGATTTCAACTCTCAAAATGTCATTTTAACACATTCTGATTAAAATGGTGTTCAGTGTTGGAGTTATTTAACAGAGTTATTAAAACCCAAGCAAATCAACTCTGTAGAGATGTGAAGTGCGTCTCAGCCGAGTTAACATATTTGAATTTTGAATTTTACCGGTCGCCATTGCCAGAAGGCTATCAGTAGGCTACCAACGTCCAGAAGAGAGGACACCGGATGGCTTATGAAAGCATTGTTTCGGTAAGTGTGCGCCTTTTATGTATATAAACTTGCCATAAATTGCTTTTCACGGTGTAAATGTGCGTCAGCCGTGAGTTCCTGTTTGTGGAAAGCAAGTCACATTTCAAGTAGGCCTAATAGGAGGAAACGGTATTAACTAGTCTTTTAAGGGGAGCAAATGAATAAGCACTAACTGCAGCGGTTTGCTGTCCTGTGGTGGATTTGGGAATATAGATGCTTGCTTTAATGAATTTTACAAAGGTAGGCTACATTTCGTTGTAAAGTACTTCGTCCAGGTTCTGTCAACGGTGTTTAGTTAGCTAAGGTAAGTCATCCCTTCTGGGATTCATTTGGTTGCTATTTCGCTTAGTAGAGCTCATAACGGATGGTTGGCTGTCAATTTGGGCGGATGCTTTAGGACTCAATGTTTCCCAACCTTTTTTGTCTCGTGTACCCCCAAGCCTTCTCATTGTGCCATGAGTACCCTCTAAGTCAAGTTCTATATCGCTTTCTCCATCCCAATGTAACTAAGCTCCATATGTTTGTTAAAATTAAATTTTTCCAAGTACCCCCTGCAGTGTGTCCGCGTAGGCCTACCCCTAGTGGTACACGTACCCCTGGTTGGGAAACACTGCTTTAGGTAATAGATTGGGCTAAGTGTGTCCACTTCACAGGCGATACCTAATGCAGGACGCTAAACTGACACAAATCTGATAAATTAGCTGACTATGTCTAGCCGCTACTTCATTTGCTCAACCCAACCTAGAATGCAATATAACGACAGCATTTTCTTTTGGGGGGGCGCGCAAGTTGTCTTCGGTTACCACAAGTGTCATGTTATTTCTACGTAAGTCGATGGACTGCGACTTGTGTCTTTCACAAGTCCGAACTCTGATAAAGACAGAGGGAGAGCTCGCGCATAATATTACTCTGGTATGTTCGGTGTGGTAAGTCGCATCATGTGCTTGGTCAGCTTGCTTGCAAGAAAATGTTGTCGCGACAATGGTTTATTGTTTGTGTCAACGGACGTTTCTTATCTCGGCTCGTATACAGTGCTATGTGCTTTGCTTGCTTGGTTAGCGTCTTCCTCATCTACTACATAACTGTTTGATTATGCGGATGAAGGCTGCGTGGAAAACGGTTTATTCACCTGTCGTTGTGTTCCTAGGGTTAACTTTAGCCAATTTCTCTCTTTCACGAGCAGGGATTTGTTGCTTTGTTGACACTACAACAGGGAAGTTTACTGGTTTATAGAAAGTTGTGGCTAGAGCATAGGCAATAAGGCAACAGCTACTACAAGTATGCATGATAGCTGATATCAGCCGCAAATCGTGCGTGTGTAGTAGTTCCAGAGACCATTTAGTTCTAGTGTGACTGTGTGATAGGCCTATTGTACTCTGTAGTATGTGCAGCATTTCCGAAGACTGGTTGGTTTATATTTGTATTAATGTAAATGAAATATATAAAGTTGTTGTGTGCACTACAGTAGTGAGACAAAAGCCTTTCATACATTTAGTTAAGGTTGCCTGTATGTTTTGAAGGTGTGTCTGGAAAGCCCTGTAACGTTTTGTCTTTTAAAAAAAAATCTCTTCTGCTCTGGATAAGATGGATGTCTTTCCTCTGACCTGTTACCAAGACAGCTGGATGTGTAGGAAGCTGGAACTAAGTCACTGAAGAAGTAAACGATGAAAACCGATTGGAATTGTCTGAGAGATGTAATTGACTGAGTTCAGGACAAGTGTGTCAACTATATTGTAGGCCTATTATTTTAACAATAAATACACATAATCACAATAACTGTTTATTTTTTGGCTGTAGGACACAAGTAAAAGGAGAAGAATGCTGCTCAGCTGGGTCGGCGAAGCTCTTGGATATCATCAGCATCTATGAAGTAAGTTTTTTTATATCAATGCACAACACAACAGCAGGCGTTAATGCACAAACACACGCGCACACACACACACGCACACACACACAATGAGAGCTGGCCTGATATTGTTCTTTGATTCTGTGAATATGCATGGAATGCCTACTGTCTGGTGTCACTTCAGACAATTTTGCAACGATTTACTGTATGTTCTGTCTTTTTGTCTGCCAAATTCTCAAACTTGTTGTCTTTCTTTTTGTCTTCCTCTTAGGGCACCGGTAGGCACAGAGTCATTCCGGTAGGCACGGAGTCGTTCCTCGATGGACGTGATGACCTGGCACCAAAACCGCTTAATGTGTATGAAGCTGTCTGCATCGAGGGAAGAACCCAGTACTGAAATGTGAGTGTATAATCCAGTTATTGTAACCATGGGTGCCAGTTGTACTATATATTTCACAGTAAAATCCCAATTACTATTACAATACTCAAATCCCCACTAGTTTCAACATCCAATTATATTGTTCTCACTACCACTGGCTTGTCAGGACCCAACAACGCAGTTCAGGATGAATGTATGTCAACTGTATTGTAGGCCTTAAACACTTAGGGGTTTCTTTTGCCTTAAGACATGTAAAAGTTTTTATCTTTTACCTGACATGTTTCGACGGTGTTACTTCCGTCTTCATAAGTTAAACAGTTAGACATAATGAACTTAATACATATGTATTGTAGGCCTATTACTTTAACAATAAAATCACAATAACTGCTTATTTTTTGGCTGTAGGACACAAGTAAAAGGAGAAGAATGCTGCTCAGCTGGGTCGGCGGTCACACTACTTATTCAAGAAGCTCTTGGATATCATTGGCATGTATGCAGTAAGTTTTTTATATCAATGCACAACAGCAGGCGTTAATACACACACACACACACACACACACACACACACACACACACACAATGAGAGCTGGCCTGATATTGTTCTTTGATTCTGTGAATGTGCATGGAATGCCTACTGTCTGGTGTCACTTCAGACAATTTTGCAACGATTTACTGTATGTTCTGTCTTTTTGTCTGCCAAATTCTCAAATTTGTTGTTTTTCTTTTTGTCTTTCTCTTAGGGCACCGGTAGGCACAGAGTCATTCCGGTAGGCACGGAGTCGTTCCTCGATGGACATGATGACCTGGCACCAAAACCGCTTAATGTGTATGAAGCTGTCTGCATCGAGGGAAGAACCCAGTGCTGAAATGTGAGTGTATAATCCAGTTATTGTAACCATGGGTGCCAGTTGTACTATATATTTCACAGTAAAATCCCAATTACTATTACAATACTCAAATCCCCACTAGTTTCAACATCCAATTATATTGTTCTCACTACCACTGGCTTGTCAGGACCCAACAACGCAGTTCAGGATGAATGTATGTCAACTGTATTGTAGGCCTTAAACACTTAGGGGTTTCTTTTGCCTTAAGACATGTAAAAGTTTTTATCTTTTACCTGACATGTTTCGACGGTGTTACTTCCGTCTTCATCAGAGGGAAACCCCTAAGTGTTTAAGTTAAACAGTTAGACATAATGAACTTAATACATATGTATTGTAGGCCTATTACTTTAACAATAAAATCACAATAACTGCTTATTTTTTGGCTGTAGGACACAAGTAAAAGGAGAAGAATGCTGCTCAGCTGGGTCGGCGGTCACACTACTTATTCAAGAAGCTCTTGGATATCATTGGCATGTATGCAGTAAGTTTTTTTTATATCAATGCACAACAGCAGGCGTTAATGCACACACATACACACACACACACACACACACAATGAGAGCTGGCCTGATATTGTTCTTTGATTCTGTGAATGTGTATGGAATGCCTACTGTCTGGTGTCAATTCAGACAATTTTGCAACGGTTTACTGTATGTTCTGTCTATTTGTCTGCCAAACTCTCAAACTTGTTGTCTTTCTTTTTGTCTTCCTCTTTGGGCACCGGTAGGCACAGAGTCATCCCGGTAGGCACTGAGTCGTTCCACGATGGACGTGATGACCTGGCACCAAAACCGCTTAATGTGTATGAAGCTGTCTGCATCGAGGGAAGAACCCAGCACTGAAGTGTGAGTGTATGATCCAGTTATTGTACACATGGGTGCCAGTTGCACTATATATTTCACAGTAAAATTCCTATTACTATTACTTATAGTTATTCATTCTTTTTCTGCTGTAGGACACAAATGAAAGAAGAGGACTTCTGCTCTGCTGGGTCTGCGACACTACTTATCTGAGGAGTCCTCAAACATCAGGATGTAGGAAGTAAGATCTTTTTTATGTCATGCATAACAGCCCATGCGTGCACACATACACACACACACTTACAAAACATGCGCATGCACACTCCACTCTACACCACACACAGATAAACACACACAACCTTAAAGGAAAATCCCTACTAGTTTCAACATCTAATTATATTGTTCTCACTACTACTGGCTTGTCAGGACCCAACAGCCTCTTTTTTCCAGCCCTGTCCGTCATCTCATTCTAATGAGTGCATGATCTGTTAACATGTAAAACAGACATAGCGTGTAGCACCCAAAATGCACATGCAGTCAAGTCAGAAATAACATTTTATATATATTTTTCATAATTTACCTAAACCATATTTATGATGACTGAGATGGAAGAGCCATGTCTTGGCCTAATCATTTACACTTTTCTTTTGTTTTGCTTTTTCAAGACTTGTGGTGAGATGCCAAGAGCCGCCATGAGGGATATGCAACCTGCAGCTTCACTGTGCTTTTGGAAGATCATCTACTACGTGAACCTTGAGTATCTACAAGCCAGCTACTACAAGGTCCTGTACAAACTGTCAATCTAAATGTTGCGACATCCCTGTCAGTTCTTTTGGACTGAATACATGCTGTGTTTGAAATGTATTATTCGGATAACCACCCATCAGGGAATACCTTGTCTGTTAATGGCGGATAGACATGCCATGGACATGCAGTGCACACTTTGATGTTTTTTATTTTAATGTTTTCTATGTTTTTCCAATGTTCTTTTTTATTTATGTTCTGTTATATGATGGTTATGTAAGTACTGTATGGAATGTAGTGACTATAGAGCCCAAGACAAATTTCAACCTGGGGACAAAAAGTTCACTCCACTCTGTTAGCGCAGTTATGGATGCACTGTAAATTTTGTAATTAACCAAAAGTACGGTGAGAAGCCTGTTTGTGCAGATGGAACTGCTGGCGGGCCTGTTTACTCATAGCTAAAAAAGCAACATATTCTCTGTGCAAAGCACATGGGCTCTTCGCAAAGGGGTTAAAGGGACACAGTGTGAGATTTTTTGTTGTTTATTTCCAGAATTCATGCTACCCATTCAATAATGTTACCTTTTTCATGAATATTTACCACCACTATCAAATTCTAAGTATTCATTATGACTGAAAAAAATGCATTTTTCATACATGAAAAGGGGGATCTTCTCTTGAATTTCCATAAACAGCCATTTTTAGCTGCAAAAATGACTGTACTTGGACCATACTAGAAAATATTTGTATATTACTTAGTAAACGTTCATGTTAATATCAAATTTGGCAATAGGCAACCCAGTTTCAATGAGCAGCATAGTTGCAGTACCTTTTTTGACTATTTCCTGCACAGTGTCCCTTTAAACATTTTAATGTACTGTTTTACAGTGTGCTATACAAAAGGTAAGGTGAAACTAAATTTTTGAAATTCTATAATTCTACAGTGTCACTGAAATCAAATGGTACATTGGTAAAACTGAACCATTTCCTTTAACCCCTTTTAGCAGAGCCTTTACTGTCACCAATATTGTAATGACTGAGTTTTAACCTGTTACTTAAGGCTCTTGGTAATGTCATAGCAATGTTGCAATGTTGCTATGATGTAGTTGAGTCTTTTCAGTCATGAGTGATCAGTCTTGCTGATAACCCATCTTTGCAAAGAGGATACAAAGACGCATGTAAATTCAATTAAGGTTTTATTGCTCCAATGCTATCATGTGTTAATGCTACACTGCTGTGATTTGCATCTTTATAGTATATTATAAAATGTATTGTTAATTACCTTCATTGTTCAGCAATAAAAAAGAGATCTGAAATATTATGCATTCTTGTATTTAGTTTTTTAAATTGATCTTAATTAATGCATTGGTCAACAATTCTTAAAATAAATGGTAAGCAGATGGAAGTTTGTACATTTATACCCTCATGTTTTAACTGACTGCATTGGGGAAAAAGTTTTAAAAAATTGTGTTTTTGAAGACGCATTTTTCTTGGAATTAATTATTATCATTTTAATGGTTGTATTGTCCGATTTTTAAAGTATGTTGTGTCGATTTAACCCAGTTTAGGAAGTTAAAAGGAGCTCTGATTTAGTGTTAATGTAAATCGAAATAGTGTTAATTTAACCCAGTTTAGGGAGTTAAAAAGTAACTCTTGGCACAGTGTTAAATATTAACTATATTGAAAATGTTAATTTAACTCTTTAGAGTGTGGAGCTATATAAACCCTCAAAAAGGGTTAAAATTGACTCTGTGGGAGTTAAAAAGGAACTCTGACATAGTGTTAATGTATATCGATATAGTGTTAATTTAACCTTATGTAGGGAGTTGAAAAGGAACTCTGATATAGTGTTAATGTAACTCAATGCAGTGTTAAGTTAACCCAGTTTAGGGAGTGAAAAATGAACTCTGATAAAGTTTCAATGTAACTCAATATAGTGTTACTTTAACCCAGTTTAGGGAGTTAAAAAGTAACTCTTGGCACAGTGTTAAATATTAACTATATTGAAAATGTTAATTTAACTCTTAAGAGTGTGGAGCCATATAAACCCGCAAAAAGGGTTAAAATTGACTCTGTGGGAGTTGATTCAACCCTCCAGTTTTTGCTGTGTAGACATGGGCCCCTCATGAATTAGTTTTACTGGTGTTTACCAGCGGGGCTGGCTGTTGGGGGGGCTACTTAGTAGGGCCCTAGGTAATTCCCTAGTCTGCCAATTGGTAAATCCGTCTGTGCCGCAACCTTCAGGGAGTTGCAAGTTACCAGTACAAGGCATAATGCAGAAAAATACACGTCTCTCTGACTAAATGTTTATTGCACCATGACCTAAACAAACTTGTTAAGCCCTCTTCAGTCTTTTATGCACACTAATGACGGCTTGATGCCAAAATGTGCTTGTTTGGGACATGTTGCAATAAAATGTTAGCAAGAAAATCAACTGAAGAGTGCGTTTTTTTAACTTTCTGTGATCCTTTTATGTAATGTGCACCCAAAGAGAGCATGTAAAGCCTTTTGGCGTTTGAGCGTGCCTACATTCGCAACTTGTTATGCGGAAACCATCGGGTTTTTTTGTTGTCATGGCACCATCGTCATGGCGTCTTCGTTATCAGGAGCAAAAAAGAAATCAGAAATCTGCTTCGGTTGTAGGCCTACCTCATTACAACACATGCACTGTGCAGTTTAATATAACTAGCTCATTTAACATTTCCTGAGAATACAATGAGCAAACTCTTCACAGTCCTCAGGGGCTTTTTTTGTTTAACACTTCCTCTAAATATTACTATTATATGGTCCAGGCCAATTCTTTTCATAGTTCTTTTTAATAATCCTCGGACAGTTGTCTTGAGGGCTTTTCGGAGAAAGGCGACTGTGTTTGATTAGGTTAGTCACGGCATTGTTTTCCCCCTTGCTCGTCTGTTGGGTTCGCCTTCCTCCCGTGGAAATTCTCCAAGTGTGGTGGGACATCTCCGGCCGGTGATAGGGCCCTTGTTTTGACAGGCTGAGCGGCTATGTTTTCGTGTACATCTGGTGAAGTCTGGGAGCCCCAGTGTTGTTAAGGGCCAGTAGTTGACGCTAATTGTGTCTGCCATAACAGTACGACTTACTGCTCTTGCCAAGAACAATGAAATTAGTGCCTTGTCAAGGCAAGAGAGGAAGCAGGAACACGAAAAAAGAAAAGAAACATCTTCCTGTTCCTTTAAACACGGTGGTCATTATTGCCTCTTCCGTTACTGTTTTTGCTTTGGTGTAAAAGCTAGTATCAGGGAGGGAAAAAAATATCAGGATAGTAAACCAATAAAATATGATTTTACTGTGCAAAATTGGTGTGCCTGATGCTGTGTGTGTACACTAAAAACACAAAGGTGTACTGAACAATGAAATATAAAAACAATTAAAAAAATATATAAATAAATGATACAAATTGAATTTAATAATTCAATAATCATTTTATTGTGTTTTAATAATCATTTAAAATTATTTTATAAAAAAATACATAAATAAGTCTCATCGGTAGTGCATGTAGTATGTGCCTACCTGCATGTGCATGTGTGTACTGTATGTATGCATGCATTTAATGGACATAAATCATACAGGTATGTACGGCTCTGTAGGCACATACGAAACCACGTATGCGCATCAGTGTGTGTGTGTGTGTGTGTGTGTGTGTGTGTGTGTGTGTGTGTGTGTGTGTGTGTGTGTGTGTGTGTGTGTGTGTGTGTGTGTGTGTGTGTGTGTGTGTGTGTGTGTGTGTGTGTGTGTGTGTGTGTCCATGTAACTACATGTATGACCTGACTGAGTGACGAGTGGGATGTAAAAGTCAACAGGAGGAGAGAATGGGCTCCCTGGCGCTACAGTAAAGCTGTCAGCACGGCCCTCTACGCTGCACCTCCTAAGGCCCCTTTACCTCCCCTCCCTTATGCTTCCTGAAATACACCTCCTGCACCAGACCACAGGTAGCCCTGCTGCACAGCGGATGCACTGCTCTGCTATCCTATACCCGTGCCTTTTCTCTCTCTCTCTCTCTCTCTCTCTCTCTGTCTCTCTCTCCCTCCTACACACACACACGCACACGTGCGCGCACACACACACACACACACACACACACACACACACACACACACACACACACACACACACACACACACACACACACACACACACACTGTTTACTGTAGATACAAAATCTGTAATATTAGCTACAGTATGTTCCTAAGATGGCAAAAAGCTGATTTATGCTTTTGATGTGACATTGAAACTAAGATTACTGTCACAACAAGGTTTTTGACAAAATACTAATTCGTTTTAAGTGATTTGTGTTCTGTCCATCGGGTTGTTTATGCCATTTTAGATGTTATTTGTGGATGTTGGGGAAGGGTGTGTGTGTGTGTGTGTGTGTGTGTGTGTGTGTGTGTGTGTGTGTGTGTGTGTGTGTGTGTGTGTGTCTGAATGCCTTATTGACTTTTCTTCCTTCCTTGGTGACAGGCGGAAAAACCAGGCTGAAGGGAGGACTCCGCCCATCTTGCATCACTTCCTGTTGATATTCGGTTGTCGACGTGGCAACGCAGCCTCCCTCTCGCTGTCTTTGTTTCTCACCCCTTCACATTTCTCTCTCTCTCACACAATCTCCTTCCATCTCTTTCTCTCTCTTCTCTACTCTTTTTCCATCATCCTCCGTCCATCCCACTATCCGTCTCTCCCCTATCTCTGGCTATAGATCTCATTTGCTCTCTCATCCTCCGCCCTTCCCGAAAACAATCCATGTGGAGTTTTTCACCCTCCTTCTGTATGCCCTCTTAGTTTCTGTCTTTCCAGCAGCCCATCTGTCCATCCCTGTCTCCCGTTTGCTCTATCTAAGCCTCCGCTTCTTCAAAAAAAAAATCTCTGATTGACTTTTTCACCCCTTCCCTACCTCACAAAAACTTCTTTGCCAATCTCTCCCTCTCTCTTCCACTATTAGTCTTTTTATACCCGCTATCCGTTTCTCTGTCCATCTTTGTCTCTCGATTCTCCATTCACTCTCAACCTGCACTTCATCAAAACTCTTTCCATTCCTACTATTCCCGTTTTCAGCCTTCTCATCTGACCCCTCTCCCTCTCTCTGTTTTGCTCTCCCTCCATCCATACATTCATCTGTACATCCCACCGTCTCTTGTTCTCTCTCTCTCTCTCTCTCTCATTCGCTCTTTCATACGGTAACCTCCACCTCTGAATGCTAAAACTTTTTTTTACCTCCTCTCACCCCTTACAATCTCTTTCTCACACTTCCTCTCCATCTGTCCATTCCTCTCTCTCTCTCACTCTCTCTCTCTCTCTCTCTCTCTCTCTCTCTCCCACTGCCTCTACAAAAACTCTCATTGACGTTTCTCAATCTCCCATTCACCCCTTCTTGACCTTACACAGTAAATAGAGTTAATGCAACACTTAGAGAGTCATACTTTTAACATCTTCTAGTGTTTGGTCCTAGATGTTTTTTTATGCACACTGCCTTTAACCATTTGTCAGACTCTCTCCTCCTCCTTCTCCTTACCCGACTGTCAAAAACATCTCCCTGTTTTTATCTCTCTCTCTCTCTCTCTCTCTCTCTCTCTCTCTCTCTCTCTCTCTCTCTCTCTCTCTCGTCGTCTTTGATGGCATGGTGTGTCCTTGTTTGAAGGTGAAATTTGAGTCTTTATTGTGATCTGTGATCTGTGTGTGTGCTCATGTTTGGCTATCCCTTCTCTGGTGCTGTGAAACAAAGGGTATCATCTCTCTCTCTCTCTCTCTCTCTCTCTCTCTCTCTCTCTCTCTCTCTCTCTCATACAGTCACACACAGACACACATACACACAAATGTGTTCATAAAATCAAGCACACATGCATGCACACACATAGACACACACACACACACACACACACACACACACACACACACACACACACACACACACACACACACACACACACACACACACACACACACACACACACACACACACACACACAGAAACACGCACAATTGAGTATTCTGCAGAAGTTATTCTCTTGCAGTCCAGTATTCATGTTTTTCATTTGCCACCCAATCTTGCTGATTTCTGAGAAGATTTCACGCTTGATTCTACAACAGAACCTTTCCAGAGAGAACACTACGACATTTTCCATCCAATCATGCTTCTTTATTTAGCTATGCATACATCGCTTCAACTGGCTATGTGTGTGTGTGTGTGTGTGTGTGTGTGTGTGTGTGTGTGTGTGTGTGTGTGTGTGTGTGTGTGTGTGTGTGTGTGTGTGTGTGACAGATTGCTAACATACGATGACATTTCGCATACAGCGTGCGTCTTCACACACTTCCTTATGCCATGTGTGTATGTGTGCATGGCGTGTGTCTGTTTTGTTGTTAGTCATGTCTAGGCCTGTGCGGGGGGTGGCATATTAAGTTTTCATCAGTTTGAAATCTAGAGTAGATTTAAGTATGCAAGTGCATTTGATTGGCATGTCCCACCCAAGAGCATTACGTACTGTAGACACAGAATGAGACAAGTGGAGGGCACAAACACTTGCAAACGCACACAAGCATGCACGCACGCACACACACACACACACACACACACACACACACACACACACACACACACACACACACACACACACACACACACACACACACACACACACACACACACACACACACACACAATTGATAGAAATGACAGGGGTCTCATTGTGTCTCGGCTCATAAAGACTGAAACAGACATACACTGTTTCTCAAAATCAAATGTGTGGCCCATGGATTCCCACAGCCTTGAAGCTGTACAATCGTAAGACGAGGCTCAAAGCCTCACAAGTATTTCAAACGACCAAAAATGGAACAGGTTTGGAAGCGTACTTGGTAGCATACTTCACTATGGATTAATACTTGCCGCGTTGCAATGAAATGGAGTCCTCAACAATTGGGTGTTACTCATACTAGCAAGAGCAGCACACTTATAAATAATAAGTAAAATAATACAGAACATTACTCTAAGGGTCCCAGGTTGGATATTATTTTTATAGTTACTACTTTGCATTGCTGTGTATGTCTGTAGGCTCTGGAATGAACTAATTACTTCAATTATGAAGAATCATTATCATTGATACGTATGCATAGCTAG
>NC_085869.1:32392345-32397345 GCF_034702125.1 Engraulis encrasicolus | reverse complement strand
AAACACATGTGTGTGTGTGTGTGTGTGCGTGCGTGCGTGCGTGCGTGCGTGCGTGCGTGCGTGCGTGCGTGCGTGCATGTGTGTACAGGTACATCTCAATGGAGAGATGGCACATGAAAAGAGGCCTGTCTATGACTACTGAGAATATATGAAGAGAGAGACAAGGTAGGGAATCTTGTAAACATGAGAAATATGGATAGGGTGATCTACTGTGCATCAATCGCGAGACAAGAACCGAGAAGCTTATGTTGACAAGGAAGATTCACAGAAACAGAGGGCTAAAAATAGTGGGGGAGACAGTGGGAAAAGAGAGGTAAACCCTTTGTGCAGACTCAGAGTCTATATGATAACCGTACTGTCAACAAAATTGTAATGACCATGTCAATGCGTTCGATTTTCGTTTGTTCATCTTGTGTTTGCTTGTTTTTCGTTCCTTTTTAACATGTGACCTGACAACCAGTTGTTTTTAAAACAAAATGACCTAGAGGTGGAGTCTCACTTAATAAATAATTTAAACCTTTCAAAAGAGACGATTTTTAAACGGCTCTTTGAAAGGAAAGAGCCACTAAGATCCAGATCCCGTCAAAGAGCCATAAATCCCATTTCTACCAGCGGGCCCATCTGTGCAAAGAGGCTACATGTAGACAGAGCCAGAGCATGCAGAGTGTGTATAAGGTAAGCGTACCCATTAAGCCCACCAAAATCTAAATTTCTTTATTTTTCAATCATCTTCACACATTTTTTTTGTGAAATGATTTCTTAAATAGTAAGATTTACCTCTCTTCTGAATGTTTATCACTGAGTTGATGAATATTTCAAAGTACAATATGAAGATTTGTTACGAGAAAAGTGAAAAGTCTGAATGGGCTTAAATGGTACCTTTGGTACCATTTAAGCCCACTTGTGTTCCAAATAAGCTCATATAGTTATTTCTCTATCAAAATACCTGGTGAGGTGTGTGAGTTGAGTTTAAACAGTGAGCCTACATGGCATAAATGGTTTCAGACCAAAATATTCTTCCAAAATGTAAGATTTTCTCAAAAAATAATGCATAAAACCTTACAACATCTCTTACTTCATATACTTCATAAAATTCTTCATCCAAACAGAGAAATTTATTTTTTCTTATTGATTATTGTTAGTTCATTACATTACACCTTTTAAACCAACAACTTGAGATTGTACAGCACTTTGTATGTCCCTCAAAGGCATTTTTTCATTAGCATGCATGCCAACTTGCATGCATTTCAATGGGGTGTACCATTTAAGCCCACCTAGTACCCATTAAGCCCGCCTATACAAAAAGCTATTTTATGGAAATAATCAACTCCACAAAACATTTCATGATGCATTTAATTAAAGATCAATGCCAAACAAACTGGAATATGCATAGAATTCATACCTAACCACCTTAAGTCTTACGGTAGAGTAAGATAAAGATGGTGTGTGGTTGTATCAAGAGAATATCAGCGTTTGCTCGCTCATAAAACACATCTTTCCATTTGAAGGGAAATGCTATAATTTAGTAAAACACTGCATGTATATATATACAAATCATTACATTTACCTCTTGGTTCACTAAATATGAAAGTATTTTTCAAACATTTGACTTGAACTAGCTGGAATTCTATGATTTCTGACATGTCCCAAAACAGCAAAGTTTTGAGGCGACTTCTTGTCAGTAGTCCTGAGACAGGATTCACTTGGACGGGGATAACTCAACGATAAAAAATGTGATTTGTTTGCAATAAAAAACATTTTGTCAGTTACTAAACCCTTTAATTGGATAGGGTGATGAACAACAAAATTCACCTTTTCCCTTTCTTTAAATTGACCTCAAAGTTGAAAGTGGGCTTAAAGGGTACATGGGCTTAATGGGTACGCTTACCTTATTTTAAACTAAAATAAATAAGTTGTAAAAATATGGTTATACATAGCTGGTTGTTCAAACGTTAAAATGGAAGAGACCAATAGAGCGATAAAAGAGATAAACTGCACATGGGGGTTGCAGAGAGGGTTTCTTCTCTGAGAGAGGGAGAGTGAGAAATATGGATAGATAGAGAGGGAGAGGGAGAAATATGGATAGATAGAGAGGGAGAGGGAGAAATATGGATAGATAGAGAGGGAGAGTGAGAAATATGGATAGATAGAGAGGGATTGCTAAAGGAGTGCAGGCCTACTGTATCTACACTTGAAGGTGTGGAGATGGTTACTGAACAAGGGGTTAAAGGCAGTAGCATCAGGAACAAATGTGCCGTCAGCAGACCATCAAACACATGACCGACCCATCAATCAGTTATCCATCATCACTCATGACATTTACTGCCACCACAAGAACGAAGCAGAGAAGAATGACAGAAGGAGGAAAAGGTAACACCTTCAATGCCAAAATGATGTGAATAATTGAAGTAGCAATATGTGACACGTTCATTTACAGTTAGTATCACGGAGAGTTAAGACAAATAGAGGAGAGAGAACAACAAACATGTTGTCATGTCGTCAGCAGATCACCAACCGCTGACCCATCAGTCATTCAGCCATCATCACCCGTGACATTTACTGCCACCACAGGAATGATACAGAGACAGAACGAGGAAAGGAAAGAGGGAGAGATGGCAGTGCACCTTTTCAATCCTGAAAGTTTGCAAATTAGCGTAGTGGCAATAAAGTAAGCAAATCCATACATTTAATTTCAAGGTGAGAGATCAGACCTATCAATCTATCATCAATCATCTCACAATGTTTCCTGCCACCTCGAGGATGATAAGGAGAAGGGAGGAGGGTGGAGAATGGATTAAGGAGAAAGGGAGAGAGTATGCTATTCCAATACCCACATTCTGCAAATTTCAGACAATTAAGTGAGAGTTTGCAATACACTTGAAGAGAGTCGAGACAAGGAGAGGAGATAGAAAGAGAGACATGTGTGAATGTGTGAAATCATACGACCTCATGTATCATGTGTTAATGTACCCAAAGTTCACATTGCTTTCCTCTTGAAGTGAGAGCTCTTTATTCTGGATGTTGTCCACTTTCAATAAGACATTTCAATGCCTTCAGTCTGAGTATCCCAGTCCCTGTGATACATGAAAGAAAAGAAACATGTCATTATTAAATAATGAGAGCAGAATTCCTAGAGGCCAAACAAACAGACACACACACAGACACACACCCCTCACAATAAGCAAAGGCAAGGCAAGTTTATTTGCATAACACATTTCATACACAGATGAAGTGCTTGACAATGACCAATGTGTCAGATCAATGTGCTTGACAAAAAAA
Source organism: Engraulis encrasicolus (assembly GCF_034702125.1). Taxonomy (NCBI): domain Eukaryota; kingdom Metazoa; phylum Chordata; class Actinopteri; order Clupeiformes; family Engraulidae; genus Engraulis; species Engraulis encrasicolus. Next base: position 32,394,066 of record NC_085869.1, on the reverse strand, counting down.
AGAAAGAAAACAAGAAAGAAAACATAAAACAATGACACCATTTTGTGTCTGTACTCAACTTGCCTCCAGTCTTTCACCCGCCATTGGCACCATTATGCTAATACTGTTGCTCTTACTGTAGCCTACATGTATCTATTGAAGATGACTGGGACAGTGTGTGTGTGTGTGTGTGTGTGTGTGTGTGTGTGTGTGTGTGTGTGTGTGTGTGTGTGTGTGTGTGTGTGTGTGTGTGTGTGTGTGTGTGTGTGTGTGTGTGTGTGTGTGTGTGTGTGTGTGTGTGTGTGTGTGTGTGTGTGTGAGTTACATGGCAGATTTTATGAGTGAAACTGTGAAAGACAGTATGAGGGAGGGATAGAAAAAAAGAGGGAGGCAGACGGTCATGGGGACAGAGAGGAGAGGAGTAAGGCCCGTGATATGCTTGCTGTGAGCCGTAAATTACTCATGCAACCGCGTACGACCGAGTACACATACTTGCTTCAGTACAACCGCAGCACTTTGCACGATCCTGGAGGTAACGTCTAGAGGGCAGATAGCCAGAAGGGCTCTCATTAATGTTTTCCACCACTGTTTGACTCTACAGCGACCTCAACACGAAAGATAGGCTAACCACTCGCGGATTTGTCAACATTACAGCGTACGCACGCGCCTGTGTATCTTGTGTCAGGTGTTCTCCCGCGCACAAAATTGAAATAAAACACGCATGGCAACGCGATCATACACGAAACGCCTATCCTGCAGCAAGCATATCTCCAGCCTGTCTTGTAAAGGCAAGACCATGGCTGGAAACTTTGTGTCTTCAAATTGTGAAACGCTACTCCTCATTAAAGGAAGCTGATGGAAATGATCTGGCTACATGACGCTTCACAGCAAACGAGGGGGTGTCATTTCGTTCACCATCATTTTATACTGTAACATTTATTGGAGTGTGTGTGTGTGTGTGTGTGTGTGTGTGTGTGTGTGTGTGTGTGTGTGTGTGTGTGTGTGTGTGTGTGTGTGTGTGTGTGTGTGTGTGTGTGTCTGTGTGTGAGAGAGAGAGAGAGAGAGAGAGAGAGAGAGAGAGAGAGAGAGAGAGAGAGAGAGAGAGAGAGAGAGAGAGATTCATACAGCTCCAAAGAGACATATAATATGATTTCACCATGACTGTCAGTAGAGCGCGCGCACACACACACACACACACACACACACACACACACACACACACACACACACACACACACACACACACACACACACACACACACACACACACACACACACACACACACACACACGCACACACACCCTCACACACACACACACACACACACACGCACACACACCCTTCAGCACAGACACTAAACACACAGTCTTATGCGTACTGTATCCTGTGGGCATTTTTTTTCAGTCTCATCACGATATCTGTTTCTACATGTGAAAACATTTCTGTTCTGAATAAATGTGTGCGAATGTGTGCCTGTGGATTGGAGGCAGGGGGTTAAGAAAGAGAATTTGAGTGTATGCCTGCATCTGTCCATATACAGTGTAAATGTGTTTGCACGTATTTGTCTGTGTGTGTGTGTGTGTGTGTGTGTGTGTATGTGTGCTTGTGTGTGTGTGTGTGTGTGTGTGTGTGTGTATGTGTGCTTGTGTGTGTGTGTTGTGCGTGCATGTGCGTGTTTTATGTGTATGTCTGCGTGTGTGTGTGTTCGTGTGGGTGTCTGCATCCGTGTGTCGATGCGAAT
>NC_085869.1:32372345-32387345 GCF_034702125.1 Engraulis encrasicolus | reverse complement strand
AATAAAGACTTAAGTCAGTCATACAAATTCATCAGACCCGTCGAGAATGGGCACGAGCGATGTGAGGTAGGCCTACGCAACAACTCCGGTGGGGAGGGAGAAGGCACGCGACAGGCGCTTGAGCGCCTATAAGAGACACGAAAGATTTTGAAGATGCCTGGGTGTCGGCTAGAGCCCTACACACAGTCTACATATTAGGGTACAAAATATGCTCACAATCAACCTCTCTAATACAATGTTGAGTTTAGAACTTTTAGTTATCATACATCTGACAGCCAGCCAGCGCCACGTTTAGGTAGCAAAAAAACCCGACAGCCAGCTGTAGATATGCCTCGGGAAAATAGACTAAGATTTCATGTTTCAACTGATTTGCTTTGCAATTCGTATTTTTGATTGAAGCTTCCTAAATTAAGTTTTCAAATTCAGATTCACCTGCACCTCGAGAGATAGGCAAAGGGAGGGGCAGCATGCGCGTTGCGCGTTCCTACATGGGAGGGAGGGGGGAGCATGCATGCGACCAGGGCAGAGACGCAAAATATGTCGAAGATGTCGTGGGAGTAGAGCGACTGCCCTGGCGGCCTGAGGTGAGCTGGAAACATAGCAGACTACACAGTATTACACTACATGATCAATTAATGCCTCTTAAAGCCGATCTCGAGTTTAGGACGTTTGATCCTAAATAATCTCACAGCCGGTGTGCCACGTTCAGATATTGGGGAAAAACGACAGCCAGCTAGCTTGCAGTCAACGTTTTACATGGCTCAGGTTGTTTTGTGGAAGGCTAACCCAACTAAGAAACATGCAGATGACATGTCGTTTTATCAAGCAAGAGAGAACTTAAGGGGGTAGGCTAGCTAAAGGAAGCACATCTCTGCAGAGTTGGCTGCGAAAAAAATTAACAGGTGCAGGTGAGGCAGAGAATCTTTTTCAGGATTGTAGAGGTTTGATCTTGGTGAGACCGCTAGGAAAGTGCTTTTTCTTACGCTGATATATTCTCCGACCCAAAGATAGTCTACTGTTTCCACTAATGTCCATGTAATTGAAATAATTGGAAAAAAAAAACTCCACATGATAACTGACGTTTACTGTTTACCTACTGTCTCAAGACATAGGCCTACAAAATGTGCATGAACTAACTAAAATATCTGTAATGAAAATAAAAGGTTATAAAGTCTGCGAGAAGCTCAGAGCTTCAGAGCAACAGATAAGAACTGGTCGCTCCCACGCCACGGTTCTTTGCGATCTGAAATGAAAGCCGGCTGGTCAATTCTTAAAGCGACAGTACACGTTTTTAATATAGGCTACAAAAGACCCAACAAATGACCTAAACCTGTGAATTCTTATTGTTTTAGCTTTCCTATATAATATTCATCATTTTAATCATGGAATATGCCTATTATTATTATAAAGATGACAGTGGGTTAATTGATTAAGGATCCTCATATTTAGCCTATTAATTTACTCATCATTTCATTTCATTTAAGATGAGGATGACTCAGAGCCACAGACCTCTGCACATAGGGCAGGTAGGCATAAGACTGATAATCTCTGTGACTGATACAGGTTTAAAAACTATCAAGGCTTTTTCTCATAATTTCATTTAATTTAGGGGCAGCCACATACCACACATGAGGAAATGTGGATCAGGAGACATTTAGGGCAGGTGGGCATAAGGCTGATCATCTCTGATATGATTAATAGGTAGGCCTACATGTTTAAAAACTAGCATGTTATATCATATGGTACGCATTCAAGATACTATACAATAAAATAATATTAATAATTATGACAATCTTATGACAATAATATACTACTTCTACTACTACTACTAAAAATAATAATACCCATGGTGCAGTTTCCTAAAAAATTCTGAAGGCCGCTCATTGTTGATGTTTTTTTTTGGGGGGATTTTTTTTTTTTTTTGGGGGGGGGGGTTGCCCTTTCTTCAGGTTAGAGCAACTGCCCTTTGAGATTCCTGTGCACGTCCCTGCAGACACACATATGCTTATGCACACACAGACACACACTAACACACAGATAAACACACACACACACACACACACACACACACACACACACACACACACACACACACACACACACACACACACACACACACACACACACACACACACGCACACACACACACACACACACACACACCTATGACTGGTCAGTAGACACTCCCAGCCCCTATGACAGCAATATGGAACCTAGCCAACACACTGTCATCAGAGGAAAAGAGTAACCGTTTCAACCACGTGCTCCCACACACACTTTTTCTCTCTCTCACATATACATGCTCAGATAGCTGCGCTTAAAAAAAGAAGGTGAGGAGCAAGGATCAAATTAAGCAATTTATATGCAAAAAAACCTTTAAAAGCAGCTGTGCAGTATTCCATTTAATTTAGTTCCACAACACAGAAAATTGTAGAATACTGTTAGATTTTTTCTTTATGTGAACTTATTTTAGTCCCTGAATTTCCCTGAATCTTAAGGTGGAAGAATTATATTTTTTTAATTTTAAAACGTATTTTAGTTTTGTAATGCACCAGGACCAGTCTTTCTTCTAGAAGTCTGCCTTCACAATGTGTGTGTGTGTGTGTGTGTGTTTTTATAAAAAGCCAGTTGAATGGCCTGTATGCTGTGTGTGAAATGAGGTGCGCTGCGGAGGCGTGGAGCGAGGTGCTCTCGCTACAGCTTTGCCTTTCACAATCGGCTTAACACAGCAGCAGCGGCGCGTACACACTACACTACACTACACACCACACACCGTTTGCCCGACGATCCCCCACCCACTGCCGTTTGGAGAACCAAATCAAGGTCAGAACATTTTAATAGTTCATATAAATGAGTTTGACGTTATAATGGTTTGTTTCTGGTATTTTGTCTATAAATATTGCATCAATTATTGGCCGTTGTGGTGGTCTTTGTGTTTGTGAGGTTAGCAGAGGTTGTAGCTGCGACATAGCTAGCAGACTGGTGTGTTTTGTTCGGGGACTATTGTGGAGTTTTAGTAGCTTGGGTTTTTTTTCCTTTAAAAAAAGGGGATTGTGTGTTGTGATCATGTGCTATTGCGTTTGCTGTGAAAAGAGAGGGTTTTTTTTGTCAAGACTGAGTTGAAGCTATGAACAAAAGACTGACAACCATAGAGAAGTCTGTGTGTGTGTGTGTGTGTGTGTGTGTGTGTGTGTGTGTGTGTGTGTGTGTGTGTGTGTGTGTGTGTGTGTGTGTGTGTGTGTGTGTGTGTGTGTGTGTGTGTGTGTGTGTGTGTGTGTGTGTGTTATGAGCTATAGTGGTCTTTCGAACTTTGAACATTTTGTGGCGCATTCTCAAATCTGTATCTAAGATGGAGGTGCGCACTAGTGCTGTAGGCCATTGCGCAGATTGAGAATATGAAAGTCCTGCTACATATGTACTTTACTCATTCTGCCTAGGATGTCTCCATACAGGTACTCTCTCTACATACCTACAGCAATAGGGTCAGCTAGAGAAAACACATTATGTTTACACATTGAAGAATGCAGCGATGATTCAAAACTTAGAGGAGGACCAACTAGAAAAGTGTACATTTGACTCCAAGTGTTGAATTATCAGTGCAGAAATGTGCCTGTAAAATGTGTACGTTCTGTACCTGAGATGTCTGCCTCTCTCTTCCTGGCTTTTGGTGTGAGACTTGTGTTTTGAAGTTGTCCTTCTAGAGACATGTGTGGCCTTTCCGACCACCAACTTCCCCCTTTTGATTCAGCCAGAAAGACTGAGAGAGAGAGAGAGAGAGAGAGAGAGAGAGAGAGAGAGAGAGAGAGAGAAGTATGATTTCAACGATTCAATGTAAACAGACTGAAAAAAAATTGTTCTGCAGGAACTAGAGTGTGTTTGGCGTACGTATATCCAGTCATCAGTCTAAAATCAATGGATGCAGCATCTGAAAAGGTGGAAGGGGAGATAGACAGACACGCCACTTAAGGTCAGGTGGCTGCCGCTGATTGGCCAGAGTTGAGCGAGATGTGCTTCAAAGACACTAAAGTCCTCCTAGCAAAATCTGTGTAAGCAAGCTATTTCAGTGGGAGGCTTGTGTTTTGTCCGTAGTTGCCCTTCTGAGGCTGTCAAATCTACCAAGACGACTTCCACTTTTCTTTAGCGTTCTACTGCCCTCCTATGGCGAGATATTGTACACAATGCAGGGGATGAGGTAATCGAACATGTTTAAACAGTAACGCGTTCCACACCTGGGTTAAATAAGTAGCCTACTACTGTTTCTGAGATGTTGAAAAGGATGAAAGGAGTTCTGGGACAGCTGAGAGTACTGGCCTCTCTTCCCATTATCATTAAACCAGTTCTTCATGTGCGTCTTATCTTGACCTTTTGTCCTGTCTTCTATGGCGCCTTGCCTACTTGAAAGTTCTGAGTTCTGAGTTCCAAGTTCTACATTCTGTACAAAGAAATGGCACCCCTTGAGTGCAAGACCCTAATCATCAAAGTGCCCCAAAACGGTTACATTTAAATACTTCTGTGTGGGGGGGAACAATTTTTCAAACTTAGATTGTGAAATGGAAATGTAATGAGCAGCCAGTAATAACACAGCCAAGAGCACGAATGTGGTTATATTTAAACACTTCTGTGATGGGAAAAACACTAAATGAGTGTATGCTAATTGTATGTTTCCTTCTTCCAGCAAAAAAACCAAGGCGCATGCGTGTGACCCTGGTGCAACAAAATGACATACTGTGGTTGCCATCGGTGAGTGACTCCTCTGATTCTGTTGCCAAAACAATTCTTCTTTAATCTATCCTACAATGATAAAGAATTCCTCCCAATTTCAACATGCAGTTGTTTTGCTGATGCTACCCTTTAGTTGTCAGTGCCGGAATGATAGTATTTGGAGTAGGTTAAGACACTTTAATACAGGGGTGGGGAACCTATGCCTCAAGGGCCGGATATCATTTTAGTGTTATGCAGCTTTACATGAAATATGATATATTTTGTAAAAGAATCTTAAAAATTACATTTGCAACACAATTAAGTTGTATTCAGGGGACCTAGAGAACGTGGGGTCTGTTGTAAAGGTGATTGCCTTCAATATGGGCCTAAAGTGTAGGGGGGAATCCTCGTTTGTGTTCATAGTACGGCTTTTAAAGGACTTTTACTAGCCTAATTATCATCGACTTTCAAATCTCTTCGAGACTTGGTCTGACCAAGAGCATAACAATTAACATTTCCCAAACGGCATTTCCCAAATGGCCTGCCTTGTTTTGCTAATGATTGTTTGCTTCCCAACAAAGTGGGAGGAGTTCCTGTATTTGCAGGAACTCAGAAAGTACTTGCATTGCTCTTGACCTGACTGGTAGCAACGCTGAAGCTGTTGCGTAACTACGGCCTGGTTAACTTGGAGGAAGTTGAAGTGGCCTTTCGAATGAAAACTGTTCCCCACCCCTGCTTTAAAACATGTCAACAAACCAGAATCTCATGAAGGGTTGAATAGAAAAAAATGCCACGTCATTGTGTATGGACAAGTCAAGGGTAGTGTGAACAATATACTGCATGTTGAATTGGGAGGAATTCTCCTACGTATGTGGCTGATGCCAAAACACATATAAAGTCCTTGACACCAGGCTGTCGTTGATGTTTTTATAAATAACGTTCACCCTATAAAATAAATAACAATAAAATAGAGATCATCTATTAATAATAATAAAATAATAAAACAACACCATCACTTACAGCCTGATGTGTCGGCGAGCCTTCTGACTATTTTTTGTTTTCTGAGTTAATTCCCTGGCCCAGCACCCAGAGCATTGAGTTGGATGTGCGTGTTTTTAATGGTTGCAAAATCTAACCACAGCTAAGATCTATCCTGCAACGCTTACAGTTTATGGTATTTTTAAAGAGTAATAGGTATAGTCCAGTATGGCGCGAAGAGATAGTGAGATACAAATGGGCAGAAATGAGGGCAAAGGTTTTTGTTTTGTTTCATATTACTAAAACTGAGGTGTTTGTTTGCAAGATGTTGTTTTCCTAATTTAGATTCACTTGGTGTAGTGTTACATTTACAGTGTGTATGGCTGTTTTGGATTAGTGACCTTCGTTTTTAAATTTGTAGTGTCTTGTGTCTTAATTTGACTACATATTTGGTAACGAGCATACTTGTACCATACAAGTGGCTTGATGTTGTCCTGAAGTATTTCTTTTCTTGTTGTTGTTGATACAGTGGCTAAAACGGTATACAAACGGAGTCCCTGACCCAAACTTGGATTTTCACTGTTGAGGTTCTCTGTCAAACCAACTGCTTCATCTAGAATGACACATTTACCAAGCTGCAAGAAGATTCAGAATAATAGGTGAATATGTGATATATTACATGAATGCTATGCTAAGAACGGTACTAAACCTTCTGAGGCAAATGTAAGACAGATCACCATCAGCACTATAAAAACACAATGACTTCAAATTAATCCTGATCCCTTTAATAAAAAAAAAAACTAATATCTCATTGAGATGAAGTGATGAATCAAAGCCTGATGTCTCTTTGAGTAGGCTAAAACTGGTTAAAGACAAGCTAATTGTATTTTAACGTGACAACCCTGTTTTTTTAAGTATTAAGGCATTTAAAAAGGAGACAGATAGGAGGCTCAAAATGTAGACCAGTGCTTTTTGAGTTTTTGAGGATGTCTGTAGCTTACTCATTCACTTTTTGAGGGACAAAAATGGGCTTTTGACATCCATGTTGGACGAGGAGTTTCAGTTTGCCGCTAGGCATCACATAATCAGAGTACAGTTAGTTCCATGAGTGGAGACATGTTGGTTTAGGTAGCGTATACTCTACATACACTGGGCTGTCCCAGAATGTTTGGTATGTGGATGGTTACCTATAGGGCTACATGTTCAAACACACACGCGCGCGCGCGCACACACACACACATACGCGCACACGCGCACGCACACAAAGGCTCAAACACATATAGGCACACAAGTCAACACATTTACAGTCTTCATGCAGTCTGCACAATGTCATTTGTACTTCCAGCAGTGTGAAAAATGCCATACATTCATGTGTTTGTATGCTTTTTGTTTGTTTGTATTTTCTTAATTTGTGGATACTGTACTGTAGTTTTAGATAGCTTTTTTAAATGATTTAAAAGGCCTTTCCCAGTCAGCCATTTTGTCCTGTATTTTTAACCATTCAGTTGTAGGCCTATATTGAACAAAATTAATTTCTGCAATTTAATAAGGTACACTGCAATTGAGAAAAAATATAGGCCTATACGAAACACCTAAAATGCATGCATGTAGGCTATTATAAATATCCTACAGTGTGTGTGTGTGTGTGTGTGTGTGTGTTTCTTTGTTTGTTTAACCTATTTATTTATAGGACTATTGCTTTGTATTCCTTGGTCTGATCAAACTTTTGTTTTTGCTTTTTTTCCTGATCATGCTCTTGCTTTGGGTAAAGTGGTAAACCTTAGTTTGGGCTCAGTAGTCTACTTGGAAAAGTTAATGAATGATTATTAAGTTCAGAGTTCACAGCTGGCCATCCATTGTGCAGTATTTATGCCAGTTTTACGTTTGGAGACGCCTGTACTGACACGGCACTAGCCTACGTTTTTTTGATCATTTTCACTTCATTTGGATGACAGATCCTTGTCTTCTCTTCTGACATCCCTGTGTTGATGTACAGTAGGTCAGTGACTTTACGTTGAACACGTGCACGTGACCTAAAACTAGTGAGTTGGAGAACAGTGAAATGTTGTACCCTTCGCAGTTTGCCCGTTAAACAAATACTTTTTTTTTTTGCTTATAGGCCTGGCTATCACTGACATGGTGACCACATCAGTATTAGTAGGCCTAGTCGTCGCGTAGCCCACTTGAAAGTAATCAACAAAAATACGTCTTCAGTCCGTGCGTAAAAGACGAGACTGAAAACTGAGGAGCAGCCGCCTTTACTGAACTTATAGGCTACTCGAAATAGGTGATGGTGGTGTGATCCACATTTTTTAGCCTAAGCACTGAGGTGGGTTTAATCACAATTTCGAGTGAATGTTATATGAACCATGCATGCCTAAGATTAGCCTACTCGTTTTGCCTTTACTTGCTGATTTTTTTTGCAAACAAGATATTTCCAAGTGCTCCAAATCCAAATGTGTGCATCTCAAAAGGAATCAATAACCATGGCATTCCAATGAGATTTGTAACTTTGTTATGGACGCATCTTTAGTAGCCTGTTATTTAATGTTGTCTTTTACCGTATGTGCATGCCTGTTTTGCAGAGACGGTGTCCATTGCGCAGAAATGGCAATGGTCTGCCTCAACGATTTCGAGGAGTATGCTAAAGTGCATCTCAACAAGCTGACATGGGATTATTACGCCGCCGGGGCAGACGAGTGTTGCACTAGGGACGACAACCTACTGGCTTACAAACGGTAGGCTAAACGCGAAGCAAGGACACTGCATGACGCACAGCATGTCCGTGCCAATGTGCGTCCCTGGTAGCAAAGGGACGTTGATTCGACGGAGGTGGGCGTTGATTCAACGATTTAACGTCATTTTGCTATCAGGGGTGTGCAGGATAGTAGGCCTACATGTACAATAAATCACTCTATTCTATGCAACATACTGTTCATGAACATGTACGATCTGTAGCAGTGGCGTGCACAGACATTTTTTGGAGGCAGGTGCTGAATGGGGGGGGGCTGTGGAGCTTCTGATCGCCTTACTTAGAGGCTATATATTACATCAGGGCAATATTGTAACAAGCATTTGTAGATTATCATGTCAATATGGAACTCGGTGCACTGTGAAAAAATACTAGTTTATTTATATTTATGTTCTGATATTGTCTTAAAGTTGCACTTACAACTACAAAGTACCTTACTTTAGATTTTTCGACGAAGAACGGCCAACAGCAAAGGCTCGGTAACATTTTCGCTAAACACCCAAACCTTTTGGAATCTCGCCATTCCATGAAGATGGGTCCTTTCTTGTTGTCTGGCCCAGGGGCCCATGAAATCATAATCTGTCCCTGCATAAGCACCCGCCTGATGGTGCATATGACGTTGTTCTGCTGCAAAATCAGAATGCTGGTTGGAGAAGGAAAATAGTTTTGCTACTTGTCACTTAGACTGAAGAGTGGACTAAACATGGCTTGATATTTAACTGGAACCTTAATACGTAAACACAGTTGCCTTTTTTAATGAATGGAAACCTGAGCAGCTGGCTGAAAACAATGCATTGTGTACTTGACATGAAGTGAATTAATCACACTCAGTTTCTGACACTGTCTGCTTCAACAGAATCAGACTGCGGTTAAAGTCACTTCAATCACACTCACTCTCCGACACTGTGCTCCTCAACAGAATCAGATTGCGTCCTCGAATTTTACGGGACGTGTCGGTGAGCGACACGAGGACGTCTCTCCTGGGCACGGAGATCGCCTTCCCCATTGGCATCGCGCCCACCGCTTTCCACTGCCTGGCCTGGCACGAGGGAGAGGTGGCCACCGCACGAGGTGTGGAACACACCACTGCCAACACTGATCACCAAGCACACGGTGTATTTGGGTCAATGACGTTTTTGTCACAGACATCAGATGGTAGAGTCAGAGCTAATGCCCACAAATTAGTTAGTAATTCATAATTAATGTACAAAAAAATCCAGATGCGTCTTACACAATCCACTAAAAACAAAAACGCCTTACATCAGTTAACATTCTCTCTCTCTCTCTCTTTCTCTTTCTCTCTCGCACACACACACACACACACACACGTCCAGTGTAGTAAAAGAAATTGTCCTGGATTATTGTCCTATGTAAAGAGTCTCAGTGCAGTTCAAAAGGCGTGTGTGTGTGAGTGAGTGTGTGTGTGTGTGTGTGTGTGTGTGTGTGTGTGTGTGTGTGTGTGTGTGTGTGCATGCTCGCATGAGTGCGTGGGGGGTTGGTTCATGCAGTCCAGTCACCAATGATGATCTCTTCCAGTGTATCCTTAGTAGCTGAATGGCCCTGGGGACAAAGGACTTCCGCAGTCTGTCTGTCGTCCATTTCATGTGCTTTTGCCCTCATGGCCTCTCACTGTCTGGCCTCTGGCCTGGCGCAAGGGGGAGGTGGCCACAGCACGTACCACTCTTTAGTGCCAGCCAAAATGGCTCTACCTATACTGATTTTTGCTATGTTCATATATTATGTATTATTAAGTAACATTTAGTATTATTATATTACTTCAATCAAGTAGAGATATGGTATCCTGAAGAAAGCTAGTTAGGATAAGATTGAGATAAGTTAAGTATATTGGTGGAGCCTTTATTTATTTTTAGCCCTATTATTATATATCTTTCTGATTATACATTTCGTTTTCTATTGCTTATGAAAGTAATGCACGCTGTGCAATTTTGCACAGCATTGGAGGGCAGTAAATTTTCCACCACTAGAGGGAGATGTTGGATTTTACAGATGTAATCACTTTCAAATTTCAAGCAGTCTCTGTACTTCAACACTTTAGTACTGTACTATACCTTCTCTGCTATTCGCCCCTTGTTTATCTTTTGTAAGTAATAATGATTACATAACCTCAACCACTGAATCTCTCCTGTTTGACACATTGTATGACGGACTGTCTGTCTATCTATCTATCTATCTATCTATCTATCTATCTATCTATCTATCTATCTATCTATCTATCTATCTATCTATCTACTGTATCTATGTATCTATCTACAATGTCAATCTCTTTAGCTCTCTAGGTCTTTCTCTCAGTATGTATAGTATATATCTACCTATCTAGAATCTATGTATCTACCTACTTGTGTATCTACTCAATCCCTATCTTCCCCCACACCTATGGAATCTATGAACAACGGTTACATACTCCTATCTATCTATCTATCTATCTATCTATCTATCTATCTATCTATCTATCTATCTATCTATCTATCTATCTATCTATCTATCTATCTATCTATCTATCTATCTATCTATCTATCTATCTATCTATCTATCAGTGGCGGCTGGTAGTCTGTCAAACAGGGGAGGCTGTTCAATTACAATATGTCCAGAACGCAAAAATAAAGGGGGGGGGGGGGGGGGTTGACACACATCTTACATTGGTCCTGAGCCACATATGGCCTCACACACTAAAGGACTCTTGTTGAAACAAATTTGTTAATCATTAGGCTATGCCCCTTGTAGCCTATTCATAGGGAATTTTTTTATTATTATTATTATTATCATTAGGCCTACCTCCGCCACATAATGATGTGATTGAGTTTGCCTTCGTTGTCTTTGTTCATTACTGGGTGCACGGCTTAACTTACCACTAGAGGTCGCAAAATCTTTAATTATTTACCAGACATTGCCAACACAGTAGGAAACAAGGACTCGCCACTCATGGGACTTGGCAGTTAACCAGTTGATAAGACACCACGAAAGCTCAAAAGAAACGGTTGTTCTTCCCTACCTTTTTCACCAAGTCAATATTAGGCAGTGCTCTGCTCTGCTCCTTGATATTCATTTTCTCCTCATAAGGACGACTGGAATTCGCCAGAATTTAATCCACAATGCTTGGCATTTTGCATAGCTCTCTAGCTTTCTTGCAAGCTAGCCCTAACGAAAAGTAGGCAACTTCAACTTTTGAATTGGGAGATTAAAAAGGATAAGGACATGCCACTACACCGCATTCCACATTATTACGCAAATGACATTTTTCGCTGTTTCCCCAAATAATCAATACAAATGACAGTCGTCATAATTTTCAAGTCATCAGCCATTAGAGTACAATTAAAGCGTTTTTGAATGAACCTACCAATGATAACGGTATTTTTTAAAATATTAAAAAACTTAAAATGCCCAAAATGCTCTGTTCCAAATTATTACGCAAAACAGTTTTGTAGTGTTGTTATCCAAATTTCTTTCTTTTTTTCCCATTTACATCAAAACAGTGGGCATTTGGTACCATCTAAATTACATTTCAATGTTCAAAACTTGGTTATAAGCTGTAACTGGAATGCTGCATTTAACATTGAAGTCAATGGCAGGGCATTGCATGGGAATTGTGGAAGCCCAGATATCCTTGATGCTTTGCTCTCAGCTGTTTTTGTTTGTTTGGTCTGGTGACCCACACTTCACTCTTCAATATACCCGTAGATTTCCCTGCCACGTTTAGGTGCTTTGAAGGTGATGACGTTCTAACTCACCAGACATAACATCCCATTCGTTTTCAATGGGGTTTTATGTCTGGTGAGTTAGAATGTCGATACCACCAAAGCACCTACAGGTGGCATAGAAATCTACGGGTATATTGAAGAGTGAAGTGTGGGTCACCAGACCAAACAAACAAAAACAGCTGAGAGCAAAGCATCAAGGATATCTGGGCTTCCAAAACTCCCATACAATGCCCTGCCATTGACTTCAATGTTAAACGCAGCATTCCAGTTAGTAAGAAAAAGAGCTTATCACCAAGTATTGAACATTGAAATGTAATTTAGAAGGTACCAAATTCCAACTGTTTTGATGTAAATTGGAAATTTGGATTACAACACTAAAAAACTATTTTGCTTAATAATGTGGAACAGAGCATTTTAAGTTTTTTATTATTTAAAAAAAATACAGATGTCATTGGAAGGTTCATTCAAAAACTTTTTAATTGTACTCTAATGACTGATGACTTGAAAATTATGATGACTGTCATTTGTATTGATTATTTGGGGAAACCGCGAAAAATGTCATTTGCGTAATAATGTGGAATGCGGTGTATTAAGACTTTATTCGCAACACTAGTGTCACTAGGTTTACAAGAATATGTACACAAAACTGGAGTACACCGCAATGAATAGCTTCCCCACTGGTTACCACGACGAAACTTCTCAGTCAAATTAATAACATATCCGCATTTCGAAATGAAATCAACTACTGTAGCCTACTGACACGGGGTTCACCCAATCACAAGTCGGAGCTCCAGTCTCCGGTCCCTCCCCCCTCCTCTCTCTTCTCCATTCACTCCCAGTGAGGCTCAGTCTCAAAATCAAAAAAATTTCACGGCAATAGCCAATGACCGTTTAGCATTTTGCCATTGAAAAATCGTACAATCCCACATGCCATTGAAGTCCATTGAGACTCGACTCGCTTGCGTTGTCATGAGCGGAAAAAAAACTCGTGCGAGCCTCGGGATCTTATAACAGATTGGTTTCATCTCTAAGTTGAGCACATGCATTTTCTATGGAGCTGGGTCTGAAATAGCAATGTTATTAAGTTGTGTAAAGCATTAGTTTACATACTATTCTCCGTGATTTTGGACAGGAGGCTGCGCCTCCCTTGTACTCAAAGAGGAATCGCCTCTGCTATCTATCTATCTATCTATCTATCTATCTATCTATCTATCTATCTATCTATCTATCTATCTATCTACAATTTCAATCTTTTTAGCTTTCTAGGTCTCACTCTGAGTATGTACAGTATCTACCTAGAATCTATGTATCTATCTACTTGTATATCTACTCTATAATCTCTATGTTCACCCACACCTATGGAATCTGCTACATACTCTGCTACATACTATCTATCTATCTATCTATCTATCTATCTATCTATCTATCTATCTATCTATCTATCTATCTATCTATCTATCTATCTATCTATCTATCTATCTCTAACCCCTCTCTCTCTCTCTCTCTCTCCTCTTCCTCCACAGCTGCTGAGTCAGTCAACACGTGCTACATCAGCAGTACATACTCCACCTGCTCGGTGGAGGAGATCACCGCCGCGGCCCCCAACGGCTACCGCTGGTTCCAGCTGTACGTGTACCGCGACCGCAAGCTGTCTGAGCAGCTGATCCACCGGGTGGAGGCGCTGGGCTACCGCGCGCTGGTGCTCACCGTGGACGTGCCCTACACGGGCAAGCGGCGCGACGACATCCGCAACCAATTCAAGCTCCCTCCGCACCTCAAGGTCAAGAACTTCGAAGGCATCTTCCAGGTAAGTGTGGCTGTGGCCTGGTCAAGCTTCTGTAACCAAGACAGGAATAGCCAATGTTACTACTATCATGCTGTCATCATTATCTTTATACAGTACTATTATATGATGATTGTCATACGGTTATCATACTATTATAATCATTATTATTGTTAGCAGTAGTAGTGGTAGTAGAGTATTGTAGCATTCTGCTCTACAAAGGCAAAGTGCAGTGACTACGCCAACACTGAAACTGTTTTCATGCTGGCCAGTCAAACAAATTGCAGGTACAACAGCACAAATAGTGATGCTGCTGCAGCTTGAGCTGTAGCTGTTGTTATGGCATGGTATTTCGTTTAGACGCCAAGGGCCTACTGTAGACTACAAAGCTGATTCAATAGTAAACCAGGTTAAGTTAAATGGTAAATCATCTAATGGAAGAGTCCTCATGCTCTTCTATTAGTTGATTTACCTCTTTGTACTATACTGTAGGCGCCTGTTCTTTAGGACTTGCTGAACCACTGCTCTTTGAACACTCAGCTACATCCATTTAGATATACCATAGTTGAGCTTGTGCTATGTGGTATGTTTGACTTCATAAGAACATGAACAAACCTGACCCACCCATTTTCCTCTCTATATTTGTATGTACTGTAACCACCTTGTCATCACTGTCGTCGTTTTTTGTTTTGTTGTCGCTTGTATTCGTAACACCCCTCTGTGCATCAGTCTTTGCTTCCCTTCTACCTCCCTGCGCAGGAGAACGTTGGTCCGGACGAGTACGGCGTGCCCACCAACACCCTGGACCCCTCCATCAGCTGGAAGGACGTGTACTGGCTGCAGTCCCTCACCCGCCTGCCCATCATCATCAAGGGCATCCTGACCAAGGAGGACGCGGAGCTGGCCGTGGAGCACGGCGTGCAGGGCATCATAGTGTCCAACCACGGAGGACGCCAGCTGGACGGAGGGCCGGCTACTGTGAGGGAGTAGAGCTAAATGCACACACACACGCATACACACAGTATAGAGTAATTAATATGGAGACTACAGTAGAATGACTGACACACACA